>NC_081356.1:79814834-80114834 GCF_030684315.1 Stegostoma tigrinum
ATTAGTTTTTTATTCTCTTTGAAAGTTTTGAACTTTGGAATTCCCTTGCTGTAAAGGAAGTGGAGGCAGAGCATTTGCATGTTTTTAAGTCAGAGAAATACAGATTCTTTTTAAGTAAGGGGTGAGACATTACCAGGGTAGTCGGGCAGATGGATTTGAGATGACAATCAAATTAGCTATGACCTTATTAAATGGTGAAGTGGGCTTGAGGGGCTGAATGGCCTACAGACGACCTCATTCCACCTCTCAGTCGTTCCCTGGTGCTGCCTGCTTTAATAGGTAGGGCAGCAGCAGCCTCCAAGATAACTTTTGCCACCCTTTGTTGTTGGTTTCAGGTAGGTAGCACTTGCTGCTTGAAGCTGCTCAACAACTATGATTGGACTAGTCTCCTATCAATTAGATTATACAAATGATGAGAGTAATGCAGCTTCAGTGCAGGTTTGTGCTGGAGAAGTGGGTTTAACATCTCAGCTTAATAATTAAAAGGCCATTGAAAGTAATAATTACTTATTTTTTCTCTTTGTAAATATTATGAACTAACAAACCAGGAGTACAAGTAGGCCATTTGGCTTCTTGAACCTGCTCCACCATTTACTAAGATAATCGCTAATCTGATTACATTTCCATCTACCCCAGATTACATTTCATTCCATTGCTTATCAAAAATACATTTACCTCCACCTTTAAAATGTTTAAAAACTCTGCTTCCACAGTTTTTCCAGTAAGTGTTCCAAAAACTCACAACCCGCCGAGGAAAAAAAGGTTTCCTCACCTGTCTCTTAAATGGACTAACCATTGTTTTAAATAGTGGTAGATTCTCCTACATAGGTAAACATTCTTTCAACATGTACCATGTCAATCAATTCAGGATCTTAAAAGAATGACTACAGCTGACTACAGCTATTTCGGGCTGACGCTTAATTAGTATATGGGCTAATTTTGGTACAACTCCCTACATATTGATAAGGAGGTCTTTGCAGGGTCAATGGGACAGTTTTCTGTTGTCATATCTAGTGTCTTGGTTGATGTTAAATGATCCATCCAGTTTGCTTTCTTTCTTTAGACTTTATAGCAACTGATGCAACTAAGTGCGTTTCAGCCATTTCAGAGGGAGTTAAGAGTCGTCCATATCGCTGAGAGTCTGGAAATAGATGGTAGATCACACTATTTATCTTCTGAATCTTGTCAACAACTTATGCTTTGTACAATATCATTACAACATATTTGGTCATTTAACTTCTTGTTGTTTGTGTGTCCTTGTTGTATGCAAATTTTAATGCAATTTTTTGTACATTACAACAGTGCATGCAATTCAAAATGTATCATTGTTTGTGAGTCTTTTTTGGGAGATTCTAAGGACAATGCAAATGTGAGCTCTTTCATAAAAGCCAATTTGATTTTTTTACATTAGGTTTTGATATCAAGTTAATTAATATACATCAGAAATAGGATGGAAACAGCCACTTCAAGACCGCTCCAGATACCACTTCCACAAACTTTCTATTCCTAGGTTTCATCTCATGTTCCAATTGGATTCTTGAGATTTCCAGTTTCAGCAGACATTATTTCAAGGTTACAGATGATACAAAACTGAGAAATGTAGGATGAAATTTATCTTTTATGATATATTGATTCTTACTTTTAGTTTGCGACGAGCATTGAATTCCAGAAGTTTCTTTTGTGCATTATCCATGTGTATGAAATTTGCAGCTTTTCCTATTACCCAGGGGTGTTGCAGGGCCTGATAGGTAGTTAGACGTTTCTTAGGGTCCAAAAGAATCAATTTTCTAACCTGAAAACAAGTTTTGACGCAGAACACAAAACATTTTCAGTCATCAACCAACTGTTGCAATCAAAAACTAGAAAATGTCTCCAGTACTTCAACCCATACATTATGTAGTCTTCCTTTTCAGTCAGATGTTATATACCATCAGACCAAAAATGTTAAATGAAGGACAAAGGTAATGGCCAAGCATTAAAGTGGCAATTCCCAGGGGAATAACTTAATATTGAGTTTCATATAATTAATTATTTTCAGACAACCTTCCTGAAGATTTTGATGCCCCAATTTTGTTTTAAACATGCCTAGCTGAAAAGTCAATCCCCTTTGTACATACACCACCAGACTGAAAAGTGCATTACAGAAGGTGAGATAAATGAGAAAGTACTGATTAGGTAATATGTTTAAACAGCTTGAAGACTATAGGAAGAAAGAAATGTTGAGAAAAATTAAAACGTTTTGAGATCTTGGGAATTTGTGAGCTATCTTGAAATGCTGCAGTCCTTGGGTTATGAGGACACCCATAGTGTTGAAGAAAGGATTTTGACCCAGTGAAGGAATGACAATATAGTTCCAAGACAGTTTGATGGGTGAATCGGAGGGAATTTGCAGGTGATGGTATTCACATGCATCTCTTGCCCTTGCCCTTCTAAGATACAGGTCACAGATTTGGAAGGTGTTGCCGAAGGAGCATGCGTGAGTTGCTGCAGCAGATTTTGTAATCAATGTGTATTGCTGGTAAAGGAAGTATGCCAAGGATTCCAGAATTATTATGGTCCGCTGGATGCTTCACACCGCAGTGACTGCAGAGAGGACTGGAGGTAGTGCAAGAGGATGCTGGACTGCATCTGGCATCCTTGGTCAAACATCCTGATGAGCTTTCGGAGCCTGTAGACATTTTCTTCTCATAATGTTCTTCTGAAATTGACAATCTTTCCATCTCAATCCGTCCAACTACCTTCTTGTAGTCATCCAGTCAGCAATCATATTCAAGCCTTTCCACATTGAAGCTGACCCCTTCACCTGAAACTGGCCAGGATCACTTGGAGTTACAGCAAAACAAAGACGATTTCACTGAACAGTACACATAAGCAATTCTTTCATTTGACATAAAACATTTATGAAAATGTAATACTACAATAAGCACCCAAATGAATCCCTTCGTGGTATTAAACCTCTTTCCTTTTATGTTTTCTATTACTTCTATGTGATGCTACTCGTGTGAATTCAGGAAAGGTAGAGGCAGGCTGCTTGATTGCTTGCTGTGATCCATAACATGCCTCTGGTCAGCACCCTCTGTATTCTGGACTGCATGCTGGTCTGTTCAAGACTGCACCTATGGGTCAGAGGGTGGTGGGTGGGGAGTAGAAGCTGAGAAGTAGGGGCAGTAAGAGAAGAGTCTCCTTTCTTATTGTTTTCTATCACAGCCTATTTGCACTTCCTGCTAGCCAAGAGTAGAAGTGCACTTAGAGGCACAACAGTGTAGCATTCTGCTGTCAAGTTGTTCTGTAAACTTACCAGGGTGTGCAGGATACTGGTGTAAACCAGCACACTTTCAGTGACCTACTGTTTCTGATTCTCCAGGAGATTGACAAATCTTAAAACAGAGACGGTAATCAGTACAAATGCTTGAGACAACATGACACATATATTAGATTTGGATTCTTTCATAATTTCCACGTTAGTATGTATGGTCTCTGGGAATACTACAGAAGTACACACATCTCCTGTTGTTCCACAAGTACCCCTTTTTTGATGATGACTCAGGCATGGCATGTGTCCAGCTGAGCAGAACTTTGAATGTTCTCTGTCCTCCAACAGGCACTCTCCACTGCTTTATCTCTGTTCCAGCTTCTGCCCCTGCTCACATGTACTGTGCTCCTTAAGATGTGCTACCCTACTTATCTGTGTTGGTGTACCCACAGAGGTATCTGTACCTGCAGTGGTGGAGCTCACACAGGAGTCATGTGCTGATGGTTCCTCTGAGAACTCACTGGCCTCCCCCTCTGTCAGGATCATCATTGCACCTGTGGGAGAGCAGAAATGGGAATTAAAACTTAAAATAATAGTAGTAATAACATAACTTATTTTCCCACTTATCTTTTCAACATCAGCAATTTGTGCACAATTCAATTTGCACTTTCATTCAAGTTATTAAAACATATTGTAAATAGTCGAGACCTATGATCCCTATGGCACCCCACCAGTTACATTTTGCCAACCTGAAAATGACCTACTTGTCTCAATTCTGTAACATTTCATACTAGTGCTGACAGAAGGAGAATCAGGGTTCCAAGTTAGCATTGTACAAATCACAAGAATAAGGACAGTGTATTGGTCTTATAATTTAACATGAGTAACAATGAAGCTTCAAGCAGCAATGTATCATTTAGTGCCATTACCAGGTTTCTGATGGATATCCCATCTCCCTATCAGTATCATGCCACCCTGCTGATCACTAATCCTTCCTCCACTGCAGTCAGTGTGGCCATTGCTGCAGTCCACCACTCATTCGCGACATCTCCTTGGAATTGTAGGCTCTCTTTTACAGTGAGAAAGGACAGAGTTATGAGTGTGAGAAGTGAACTTCTCTCTACGAATTGAAGTTGAACATTTGAGGAGGGCATATGCGAGGAATGTGTATGAGAGGACAGTAGGACAAGAGTAAATTTTAATGTTGTCTGTTGAAATGAAGATTTGAGGATGAAGTTGGTGTGTATGCCTTGCATATGCTAAGAAAATAAATCAGTCAGAGGAATGCCATGCTGGATAAGGTTAGTGGAATGAGACAGTAGAAGCTTTCAACTGAATGGTCTACACTACTCACCCTGCTAGGTGTGGCACCAGGCCCTGAGCACGACACTCTTACTGGTCACCACCTCTGCCATTTTTCTGTTCAGGGAAGCTGTGTGCCCACCTGCTGCTGGCATCTTGGAAGTTGACTTCTTCTCTGGTACTGACTGTGTGCATCATGACCTCCAAGGATGAGTTTGAGGAATGAGGCGACATGTGGAAGGGGGAGGGCATTTTTCCACAGCTTGACATCGCATATCAATCCTGCAGCTGTTTTCTTCTTCCCATAATTCAGAGTTCAAACAGTGAAAGATATAGGAAGATCGTGTGGGCACAATAAGTCCATCAAGAGATGGCTAGACTATTTTGGGTATGTCAAGATCAAGGTATTGTAGAATTAGCAACCAGTGGAGGTCAGTGATGATATAGCTGATGAGTGAAAAGAATATACTGAAGGGCAAGTCCTAGATTACTGGAGTTTCTGTAGGATGATGTTAAAAAGGACAATGAGATCATTAAACGTTCTCATGTTGTCAAAGGTTATCAAGCATTTTAGAGGCGGTGGGGTGAGCGGAGGACAGGTATAAACATGATTGTCAAAGCGAAAATGGGCTATGGCAATGGTGGATTGGGCATGGGGTTTGAAGTTCAGATCAGCTCAGAATTAAATAGGCACTAATATTGCTCATTAGCGGGGCCTACCCTGAGCAAACAACTAAGCAGTGAGGTGTATTTAGGGTCTAAATGTCAATATTACTGACCAGAGTTGAATGGGATAGCAGTGTTCTTGTCAATGATAAGTCAGACAGCACAGTCACAGTTGCAGATTTGAGGGTGGTGGCAGAGAAGTAGAGTTTAATACAGTAAACATGTAAATAGACACTAAACAATACTTAGAAATAGTGTTTCCATGAGACAGTATGCATATAAAGTAGCGTGCTGAAGGATAAACTACAGGCCATACAAAACGAAGTGTATAAAGTACTTGTTCATAAAGATAAAGTTAGTGTATAATGATATTGTTTTTAATAATTTATCCTTGGGAATGTAGGCGTTGCTAGGTGGGCAACATTTATTGACCAACCTAATTGCCCAGAGAGTGATTAAAAGTAAATCACATTGCTGTAGGCCTGGAGTCACATGTAGGGCAGAGCAGGCATTAGTGAACCAAACTGGTTTTTACAGCAATCAACAGTGATTACACGGTTGCAATTAAACTAGCGTTTTTGATCATCCCAGATTTTGACTGAACTCAAATTTCACTAACAGCAATGATGGGATTTGAGCCTGTGCCCCAAAAATATTACTAGACCAATGGCATAATCAGCTCCCTTTGGATTGCTGGAGCTATAAAGCAATGGTATGAAAGGTGCAAATGGAACCAGGTAAAGAAGCACAGTGGAGAAAGATTTGACAGTCATCTATAAATATTCTTGCAAAGTTGTTGAGGACAGAGAAGACATTAAAGGTGAAATTATCGCTGGTGGCTCATCCTCGCTTTTGTGAGAGGAATGGAAGCCAGGCTGAAAAGAACTGAGAGGTGATGTTCGAACACAACATTTTCTCCCAGTCTCTTCCAAGATGAATGTTTTGAAATAACTCTTAGTGCTGGATTTTCAAAGTTTGAAATAATGTAATTGACATTTTGAAGAGACTATTAATGGAGCTTGTTCTTCTAAGATGCCCCTACCTCCCCAATACATTTTGGGATTTAAAAACTTTGCTAGTTTCACAAATGTGCTTTGTTTCACTACCAAATCTCTGAATTAGATTTTCTGAAGTTTTATTTTAAATCTACGCAAAGCTCTGGCAGCCACAGAGTCTACAGCATGGAAACGGACCATTTGTCCAACTTGCACATGCCGACTGGGTTTCTCAAACTAAACTAGTCCCACTTGCCTGTGTTTGGCCAATATCCCTCTAAAGCTTTCCTATTCACATACCTGTCTTTTAGACGATGTGACAGTACCTGCATCTACCACTTCCTCTGGCAGTTCATTCCACACATGAACTACTCTCTGTGTGAATGTGTTGCCACAGGTCCCTTTTAAATCTTTCACTTCCATCTTAAAATTATGCCATCTGGTTTTGAACACCCCTATCCTACGGAAAAAACCTTTGCTATTCACCTTATCTACGCCCCTCATGATTTTATAAGTCTCTAAGGTCACCCCTCAAACTCCTATACTCGAGGGATAAATGTTCAGCCTATACAACATCTCCTTATAACTCAAAATATCCAGTTCTGGTAATACCCTTTTGAATCTTTTCTGTACCCTTTCCAATTTAATAATATCCTTCCTATAACAGTGTGACCACCTGAACTGCCAGTTATCTCTGGTGCTAAATTACCATCTGTCAAAGCAGAAAATATCCTTAAATGGCAAATAAGCAGAATTATCACATTCTTACCATCAAAATATGTAAATAGTGACCTCCTTCTTGGTTTTCGTCAAACAGCACATCATCCTGTCCAACGCTACAGAGGATTGAATAGTTTTCTTTCTAAAACACATAATTTCTTGGCACAGTAGATGTGTGACAGTGTGACAAGTTCATCCTTAAAACAAGTTAAAATTGCACAATTCAGAATTCAACAAACATTGGTTCTTAAATAGTTCTTCCTCTTTCAAGTGGCTTGCAGGATATGTTTCATATGTACCTGAAAGATTGTGAAGAATACAGACTTGAAAAAGAGAGTTCTCTCTAACAAGCACCGTGATCGCACAAACAGATGTTCTCTACTTGAAAAGCATAGGTTTTTAGAAAAATCAATCTAGTTTTCCAGTTCAGAGATATTATTACACACCTATGAAGCAGGTAGAACATAGACTTGGGCCTCTTGGTCCAGAGGTAGGAGCACGACCGCAGTGCCACAAGAGAGCCTATTTTTACTTAAATGACTCCCAACTCCTTCTTCACAATTAGTTAATAGTCTCAACTGTGTCACAGAAGGCAAGAACAGATTAAAGACCATGGCACTTCTCCACGTCACCTCGATTGCTTAAATACAGGTGACTTTTGAACCTGGGAACAGGATGCTCACATGCTCAACAGAGATGGCACATGAGTCTCAAGGAAAATTTTAAAAGGGCATTGATACTCGAGGACAAAAAGTAATTAAGTAGCATTTGAGATTGCATTCAAATCTGCATGTATTAGTATTTAGGCCAGATATATTCCAAGCAAAACATATGGGTGTTACTACCTTACGTCTCACTTCCAGTCATTATTCGTTATACAGTCATAGAGTCATAGCGATGTACAGCATGGAAACAGACCCTTTGGTACAACTCGTCCATGCTGAGCAGATATCCTAAGTTAATCTAGTCCTATTTGCCAGCATTTGGCCCACATTCTCTTTAAACCATTCCTATTCATTTACCCATTCAATGACATTTAAAAAAGTTGCAATTGAACCAGACTCCACCACTTCCTCTGGTAGCTCATTCCAGACGTCGCACTGCAAAACATAACTTTACTTCTTTGAGATTCTTTAATTAAATAGAAACCCTCAAATCTATCAGGCATACCTAGTCCAAGATCCACAGCATAGACTGTTTGAAGTATCCAATAATCACTTGTGATTTGTGCCACAGAATTACATCAATGCCTGAAATTATTTGGTCTTAATTTCATTTCTTAAAACAATGGATTGTGGAATTAATGCACAACCATGGGCTTACAGTATTGCTGATCAGAATTTTCTTTGTTATTGTTAGATATGTGTCCTCAATTAAGCTAAACGTGGAATATTACTGTACAACGCTATGACTGTATTCTTTTGACCCACTTGTCAAACTGCTACTCATGCACGTACCAAAGGAGGAGTCTGTCTGTATTTCCAAAAGCTGTGCATTTTTATGTCTTTGTTCACTACAAACACAAGCTTACTCTATCCCCTTCCTAATCCAATGCCCACTCTACCCCTGGGAAAAGGGTACACCTCTGGAACAGGTAGGATTTGAATGCTAGCCTTCTAGCTCAGAGGCAGAAACACTAATGTGTCAGACAGACTTCGAGCACATGATCCTCCTTTTATACTTTCTAAGTAAGCTGTTCAAAGATGTAATTACATACCTCCCCAGCAAATGGGATTTAAACCCAGATCTCCTTGCTCAGAGGTAGGTGTAGGCAATGGCCTAGTAGCATTATCGCTAGATCACTAATCCAGAAATTTAGCTGATGTTTGGGGGACCCAAGCTGGAATTCCATCATGGCAGATGGTGGAATTTGAATTCATTTTTAAAAATCTGGAATTAAGAATCTACTGATGACCATGAAACCATTGTTGATCGTCGGCTAAACCCATCTGATTCACTAATGCCGTTCAGGTGAGGAAATTTGCTATCCTCGTCTGGTCTGGTCTATATGTGACTTCAGACCCACAGCAATGTGGCTGACTTTCAATTGCCTTTTGAAACAGCATTGCAAGCCATTCAATTGTACTGATTGCTACAAAGTCTCAAAGGAATTGGACCAGATAGATCACTTGGCAAAAACCTAGGCACCAAAACAGCCCTGTCAACCCTTCAAAGTCCTCCTTACTAATTCCTAGGGGCTACTGCCAAAATTGGGAGAGCTGTCTCACAGACAAGTCAAGGAACATACTCATGGTATCATACCTTATAGACAATATCCCAGACCCCACCATCACCATTTCTGGATATGTCCTGTCCCACAGGTAGGACAGACCCAGCACAGGGGGCAGGACAGTGGTATACAGTCAGGAGGGAGTTGCCCTGGGAGTCCTTGACATTGACTCCAGAACGCATTAAGTCTTGTGGCTTCAGGTTAAACATGGGCAAGGAAACTTCCTGCTGATTACCACATACCATCCTCCCTCAGTTGATGAATTGGTACATTGTGGATGGCAAGGGCACAGTACAAAATGTACTCTGGATGGGGGATTTCAATGCCCACAACCAAGCTCAGCAGCAGTGCTATAGGTCGAGTTGGTTTTATCCTAAAAGTCAGAGCTGCTAGGCTGGGTCTGTGGCTCGTGGTGAGGGAACCAACAAGAGGCAAAAACATACTTGACCTCATCCTTACCAATCTACCAGCTGCAGATCAATGTGTCCATGACAGTATCAGTAACAGTGACCACTGCACAGTCCTTACGGAGACAAAGTCCTGCCATTACACCGAGAATAACCTCCGTGTTGTGTGACAGTATCACCATACTAAACAGGACAGACTTTGAACAGATCTAGCAACTCACGACTGGGCATCCATGAGGCAATGTGGGCCATCAACAGCAGCAGAACTGCACTCCAGCATAATCTGTAACCTCATTGCCCACATTGCCCCCAGTCAACCACTACCATCAAGATAGGGGATCAACCCTGAATCAACTGAGTGCAGGAGGGCATGCCAGGAGCAGTACCAGACAAACCTGAAGATGAGGAGTCAACCTGGTGAAACCACTAAACAGGGTTACTGGCATGCCAAACAAGCAGCGAGTGATAGACAGAGCTAAACAATCCCATAATCAACAGATCAGATTTAAGCTCTGCAGTCCTGTCACATCCATTCATGAATGGTGGTGGTCAATGAAAGAGCACATTTTTTTTATTTTTCTAATCAATTTGTTCAGAAATGATATTACACACTTCTGGAGCGAGTGGGACTCCCAGTCCAGGGGTAGGGACACTACCACTGTTCCCCAAGAGGGCCCTGAAAGAGTGCCTATCACCATATCAACATCTTGACTGTAGTCACCTGCTGAGGAACGTGTGCTTGCTGTGAACAATCCAGCAAAAACATCTCGCCTGCAAACAGAAAGCATCTTACCCTCCCTTCTGTGTGTGCAGAAATAAGAGGAAATCTCTAGCAGCTAGCTATTCTCCCTCACCTTTCTCGCATGATGTGTTGTCTTTGCAAATCCCCTGTTCAAATGAAATGTGGTAATGCACTTTCAAAAACACTGACAGGGCGAATCCTTAACCAGTAAATCAAAGACTGAGAATCAGTGTACGTACAAGCTTGTGTCATTGACAAAGAGTCAGAAGGAATCACATGGAACCAAAGAGAACAACTCTTCAATCTCTAATCTGGACAGTATTTTCCAGACTGGCTTTTTTTCCCCCTCTTCTATATCCATAGTGTTTGTGTCGCATTTTGTCTCTTTATAGGTCTGTTTGAATGTGTATGGGTGTTTTAAAAGGGTGTAGAGTTTAAGTTATAGAGTTACAAACTGGCAATTGATATTTCTTTTTGGACTTTGGTTTATACAATTTCCTCGGATTAAGTAGTTACCTGTAAATGAAGACAGCTCAGGGATGCATATTATTTTAACCTGAACTAGACAGCTAGGAAGAATTGGACGATTTTGAGGAACTGTGTATTTGTTTGATAATGCACTATGCCCAGAGAGTTATGACACTATTATCAGGGGCCAGTTTAGCTCAGTTAGCTAGACGGTTAGGTTGTGAAGTAGTGTGATGCGAACAGGTGGGGTCAATTCCTGTATCAGGTGCGCAGGTACATAAAAGCAGGACAAATACAATCCAACCAATTATTGACACATCAGTCAACTTTCAATAATCAGTAAAGTGATGGAAGGTGTCACCAACAGTGTTATCAAGCAGCACCTGCTCAGCAATAACCTGCTCAGTGACACCCAGTTTGAGTTCCGCTTGGGCCACCCGTCTCCTGACCTCATTAAGGTTTTGGTTCAAACATGGACAAACAGCTGAATTCTAGAGGTGAGGCAAGAATGACGGCCCTCGATTTCAAGGCAGCATTCGACTGGGTGTGACATCAAGCAGCCCTAGCAAAAATGGAATAATGGGTCGAGGGGGCAAACTCTCCAGTAGATGAAGTCATACCTAGCATATAGGACGATGGTTGTGGTTGCTGGCTGTCAGTCATCTCAGTTCCACAACATGTCTGCAGGAGTTCCTCAGGGTAGTGTCCTAAGCACAACCGTCTTCAGCTGCTTCATCAATGACCTTCCTTCCTTCCCAAGGTCAGAAGTGGGGATGTTTGCTGATGATTACACAATGTTCAACACCATTCATGGCTCTTCAGATACTGAAGTAGTCCATGTTCAAATGCAACAAGATGTAAACAATGTCCAGGCTTGGGGTGACAAGTAACAAATAACATTCATAGCACACAAATGCCATGTTATGACCATCACCAGTAGGAGGCAATCTAACTACTGCCCCTTCAATGGTGTTACCATCACTGAATCCCCCACCATTAATATCCTAGGGGTTACTATTGACCAGGAACTCAACTGGACTCACTGCATAAACACAGTGGCTACAGCTGGTCAGAGGCTAGCAATACTGTGGCGAGTATCTCACTTCCTGCCTCCCCAAAACCTGTCCACCATCTACAATGCACAAGTCAGGAGTGTGATGGAACACTCCCCACTTGCCTGATTGGGAGCAGCTCCAACAACACTCAAGGAGCTTGATACCATTCAGGACAAAGCAGCCCACATGATTGGCAAAATATCCACAAGCAACCACTCCCTCCTTCACTGGCGCCAGAGCAGCAGTGTGTACAATCTAGAAGATGCACTGCAGAAATTTAAAGACCTTCAGACAGTACCTTTCAAATCCACAACCACTTCCATCTAGAGGACATGGGCCTCATATAGATGGGAACTCCTCTACCTGGAAGTTCCCCTCCAAGCCACTTATCCTGATTTGGAAATATATTGCCATTCCTTCACTGTTGTTGGGTCAAAATCCAGGAATTCCCTGCCTAATGACATTGTAGGTCAACTCACATGAAGTAAATTGTAGTGGCTCAAGAACGCAGCTCACCACCATCTTTTGAAGGGCAACTAGGGATGGGCAATAAATGCTGGCCCAGCCAGTGATGACAATATCCAACAAATGAATGAATAAAAAGTACCTCTGCACTCGACCTAGCCAATACTAGCTCTTGAATTAGAAGAAAATATGCTCATTTTTTAAAATAAACAACCTGTTCAAAGATGTTATCACACATTTGTAGAGCAGTTGGGACTTAAACCCAAGCATCTCAGTGGAGGGGTGAGGTCACTGCCACTTTACCACAAGACGGCCCCCAAACAAATGCTGAAATGGAAAGAAACTGTTTATTAAAACAGCCCATGTTCTAATGAGAATAAGCTGCTCCCTATCAACTCGAGAATGTCTCTGAGCAGAATCTTTTACAATATTGTCACCACTTACCAAATCCTTTGCATTAAGTGAGACCTCATCCCACCAGGGGGAGACAAAGTCATAGTCACAGTTCAGGATCCTCTTGTACATGTATTGATCTCCTCTCTCATCATAGAATGGTTCAAAGCCACACAGTCTGACAAGAAAACAAAAAATTGTCAAAGGACAGTTGTCCTGCGTGTTGCTAAGCTATTAGAATAAAAACAGCATAGAATCTTAGAATGTTTGCAGTTTCCTTTAATTTGCTGGTATTTTGCATCATGGCGTTTGCATCAGACGTTGCTACAGTACTAAATTCCTGCTGCTGAAGTACATAAATTAATCTTTCAATTAAATCGTTATATTCAACTAATAGAACAGATGATGTCATGGAATAATAAAATGTTCAATGTTACTTTTGCAGATTCTTACAATATGTAGGTGATGACTCCCACTGACCACATGTCAACTTCTGGTCCATAGGCACAGCCTCGTAAAATTTCAGGGGCTAGATGAAAATAACAAATTAAAGTGAGGCTTACAAAAGGCAAGCAAACACCCAGCGTAATACCAAAACAATCCTATTTAGCAAATTTTTGTATAAAAATGCAATGCAAAATTTTGGGAACAATAAGCAAATTCCCATCCAAATTATATACTTTCTAACATGGATGTATATAGCTGCTGTTTCTTTGTCACCGGTCAGAGTTCTGCAATTTTCCCAAAAATTTTCGACTCAAAGATTTTAGAGTAGATATGTAGCTCGGGTTGTGGATGTTGTGGTTGGTTGGCTCGCTGAGCTGGTTTGTGGTTTTTCCACAGATATTTCAATAGCCTGTTGGGTAACATCACAAGTGCAGCATCCAATGAAGCGTTGTTGTGTTTTCCCGCCTGTTATTTGAACTCTGGTGTCGGTCGGGCTGGATTGCCTCACTTCCGGTTTTCCTTCACCGTGGGGTGTTAATGGGGTTGAGCTCTATATGTTTGTTGATGGCTTTCTTAGCAGACTACCAGGCTTCTAGGAATTCCCGTGCTTGTCTCTGCTTTGTTTGTCCCAGGATCTTGGTGTTGTCCCAGTCGAATCGGTGGTTCTCCTTATCCATGTGGATAGAGATGAGTGAGTATTGATCGTGACATTTTGCAACCAAATGACATTCGTGTATCCTTGTGGTTAATTTCCTTCCCGTTTGTCACAGTCTCTGCAGGAAATCTTGTATATGACATTGATCTTGACCACTGTGGGCAGTGGGTCTTTGGTTCTGGTGAGCAGTTGTCGTCGGGTTGATGTGCACAATGTCATACATAAGGAAATTAACAACACGGGCACACAAACATCAGTGTTGGCCAGGATATTTCCCTTCCCTAGATGCCCTTGAGAAGATGGTGGTGAGCTGCGTTCTTGAACTGTTGCAATTCATGTGCTGAAGGTAGACTCACAATGCCCTCAGGTAGGGAATTTCAGGATTTTGACCCAGTGAAACTGAAGGACGGTGATATATTTCCAAGTCAGGATTTTGCGTGGCTTGGAGGGGAAATTGGAGGGTGGTATTCCCATGCATCTGGTGCCTTTGTCCTTTAGACGGTAGTCATTAAGTCACACAGCACAGAAACAGTGCCTTCAGTCCAACCTGTCCATACCAATCAGGTTTCCCAAACTCAATACTTCTGCATTCGGCCCATGTTCCTCTAAACTTTTCTCATTCATGTATCTGTCCAATTGTCTTTAAATGTTATGTCTGTACTCATCTCTACCGCTTCCTATGGCAGCTCGTTCCATGTATGCACCACTCCGTGTGTGAAAAAGCTGACCCTAGAGTCCTTTTTAAATCTTTCTACTCTCATCTTAAACCTAATTTAAACCCTCTAGATTTGGACACTGCCCCCTCAGGAAAAGAACTTGGCTTTTCACCTTATCTATGCTCCTCATAATGTTATAAACGTCTATAAGGTCACCCCCTAGCTTCCTATGCTCCAGGGAAAAAATACTCTCAGCCGATCCACCACTCCTTAGAACTCGAACCTGATAATATCCTTGTAAATCTTTTTTGCTCCCTGTTCCAGGACAACCAGAATTGTATGCAGTACTCGAAATGTGGCCTTACCAATGTCGTGTACAGCCATAACGCAATGTTCCAACTCCTGGACTCAATGTTCTGACCAGTGAAGGCAAGTGTACCGAACACCTTCTTCTCCAATGTCTACCTGTGGTGCCATTTTCAAAAAACTATTATCTGCATCCCTAGATCTCTCTGTTCAACATTCCCCAGGGCTCTACCATCAACTGTGTAAGTCCTGCCCTGGTTTGTCATACTGAAACACAATACCTCTCATTATCTAATTTAAATGCCAATGGCCATTCCTTGGCCGTGTTGATCAAGACCTTGTTGTACTCTTAGCTGACCTTCTTCACTGTCCACTATACCACCAATTTTGTGTCATCTGCAAACTTACTAACTATGCCTCCTATATTCTCATCCAAACCATTTATATAAATGGTAAACAAGTGGACCCACTGATCATAGGCCTCCAGACTGAACAACAACCCATTACCACCACCCTCTGCCTCCTACCATCAAGCCAATTTTGCATCCAATCTAGCTCTCCCTGTAAGCCATGTGATATAACCCTACTAACCAACCTACCATGTGGAACCTTGTCAAAGGCCTTGTTAAAGTCCATGTAGACAAAGTCTACTACTCTGCCTTCATCTATTGTCTTGGTCACATTGTCAGAAAACTAAATCAAGTTTGAGAGACTCAATTTCCCAAGCACAAAGCCTTGCTGACCACCCCTAATCAGTCCTTGCTTTTCCAAATGCATGTAGATCTGTCTCTCAGAATTCCCTCCAACAACCTACCCATGTTAAAGATTTTTTTGAGAAGATTTGCCGCTCAAGTTGTGGATGAGGTTGTTGACTTGCTCGCCGAGCCAGTGTGTTTGATTGCAGACCTTTCGTCACCATGCTGGGTAACATCATCAGTGAGGCTCCGCTGAAGAGGTAGTGTTCTGTCCCACTTGTTATTTATATGCTCAGTTTGCCAACCACCCCAAGCCAACCAAGGCATGTAAATATCAAGTAGGTCAGAACACCAACCTACCCACTAGGTTCCCTGGTCTCTAGTTCCCAGGCTTTTCCTTGCAGTCCTCCTTAAATAAGGACACAATATTAGCCACCCTCCAGTTTTCGGGCACTTTATTCTTGGCTGTTGATGATACAAATATCCCTGTTAGGACACCAAAATGTCCTGGTATACACTTGATCAGATCATGGAGATTTATCCACCTTTATATGTTTTAAGACCTCCAGGTCCTTCCTCTTCTGTAATGCGGTCTCTTTTCAAAAACACAATATTTATTTTCCTGGGTTCCCTAGTTCCATACGATTTTCTCTATGATAAAGCTGAAACAGAATATTCATTTAGATCCTCAGTCATGTCATGTGGGTCCACACTCGGATAGCTTCCTTGATCTTTAAGGGGCCCTATTCTCTCCCTAGTTACTCTTTGCCCTTAATATCCTCATAGAATCTCTTTGGATATCCTTAACATCATCTGCCAAAGCTCTCTCATGTCCTCTTTGTATTCTCTTGGTTGCCCTCTTAAGTGTACTCCTACACCCATTATACTCCTCAAGGGATTCACTTGATCCCAACTGTCTATATCACACATATGCCTCCTTCTTTTTCTTGACTACAGCCTCATTATCTCTAGTCATCCAGTGTTCCCTACTCCTGCCAGCCTTGCCCTTCACAGGAGCAGGAACATGCTGTACTTGAAATCTCACTTTTGAAAGCCTTCCACTTTACCTGTGAACAGCCTCCACCAGTCAACTTTTGAAAGTTCCTGTCTAATATCATCAAAATTGGCTTATTTCCCAAGAGGAGATTGAGCTATGCCCCTTCTCTAGTAGGGCTATCTATGTTGAGAAAGTTTTCTTGAATACACTTAACAAATTCCTGCCATCCAAGCCCTTAACATTATGGCAGCCCCAGTCTATGTTTGGAAAGATAAAATCTCCTACTATTACAACCTTATTATTCTTACAGCCATCTGAGATGTCTCTACATAATTGCTCCTCAATTTCCTGCTGACTAATGGGGGGGGGGGGGGGTGGTTCCATAATTAATCCTATCAAAGTGATCACACCTTTCTTATTTCTAATTTCCAACCATATCGCTTCACTAGATGATTCCCCCAGGAATATCCTCTCTAAGTACTACCGTGATGTTTTCCCTAATCCAAAACACTACTCCCCCTCCTCTCTTGCTCCCCTTCTACCCTTCCTATAGCACATACATCCCGGAACATTGAGCTACTCCTCCTGTCCTTCCTTAAGTCATATTTCTGTAATAGCTACAATATCACATTCCCACATTCCCACTATTGCACTCAGTTCATCTGCCTTACTTGTCAGGCTTCTTGCATTGAAATAAACGCATCTTATTTTATCAGTCTTCACTTGTCCTCTGTTGTGCTCTTGCCTGCCTTGTCCATTTATCTCACAGTCTTTAACTTCTGTACCAGCTTCAACCTTCTCTCTTGCCTCACTCTGTCTTAGAGTTCCAGCCCCTGGCCAGAGCAGTTCTCCACCAGGATTTAGGTTCCCCTCCAGTTCTGGTGCAACCTGTCCCTCTTGTAGAGGTCACTTCCGCCCCAGAAGAGATTCCAATGATGCAAAAATCCGCAGCCCTGCACACACCCCCCACCCCCTCAGCCACGCATTCCACTGTCCTATCCTCCTATTCATACTCACACTAGCAGATGGCATCAGGGGTAATTCAGAGATTACTATCCTCGAGGTGCTGCTTTTTATCGTTCTGCCTAACTCTCTACATTCACTCTGCAGGACCTCATCCCTTTTTCTATCAAAGTCATTGGTACCAATCTGTATAACAATCTCTGACCACTCATGCTCCCCTTTGCAAATCTGCTGCAAACACTCCAAAATGCCCTTGGCCCTAGTACCAGAGAGGCAACACATCATCCTGAAGTGTTTTTATGTTAAGAAATGCAGTGCATCTTACAGCTACTGCTACAGAGCATCAGCTGTGGAGGGAGTGGATGCTTGTGAATTTAGTGCCAATCATGCAGGCTATTTTGTCCTGGATGGCATCAAGCTTCTTGAATATTGTTAGAGCTGTACTCAGGCAAGTGGAAGAGTCAGGAGGGGAGTTACTTGAGACCGGATTCCTAGCCTCTGGCCTGCTCTTGTAGCCACAGTATTTATATGACTAGCTTCAGTTTCTGGGATACATAAACAGCTTTTGGAAGTTACCACAGTATCCTGGTGTTCCACATATAGTCTTCATGGTCACTTGATCTTCTGTAATTTTGGAAAGTCCAAAGTCAGCTGAAAAAAAGGGAAAAAGACTGACTATTTTATCTTCCTTATCAATTTTTTTTCCTCTGGAAAGATTAAAGATGAACTTTATGAAATTGTTTCCAAAAAGAGTTCTGAATGTTAAGTGTCTGGGGCATTCAATTATTAAGGCCTTTCCTTCCTATAGCTGCAGTAATGGGATGAGTTCAAGCATGGGTTGATACATACATCTGTCAAACAACTGTTCATTGAGATTTGTCAGTTTTCCTTAGAAATACATTTAAAAAAACTAACTCAGTTCAGCTCTTTTAATATATAAATAGCCTTTGTACAATGGCACAGTGTCTAGGATAAACTTGGAAATTAACATGTATGTGTTAAATTTAAACAAATAATGGACTTGAATAATTAAACATTAGTCTGTTTGAATTGCAAAGTCCAAAGTGGGCAGTAATTGGGATCTGGGTACAATTCAAATCAATAATGTAATCAAGGTGTTCAGCAGACACAACGAAGTTCCAGAGAACTGGGTGATTTTTTTACCTGTTACCTCAACCCAAGATTTTACAATACCAAAGTAATTGATAATAGGTTACCTGTAATCTTTTACTTTAAGTAATTTTATTTTAATCATAACATTTTATTTAGACTTGTTAAATCATGTTTAACAGCAGTCATCAATAAAGCTGCAGAGGGTTGAAACTGCAATAAATTACATTCAAAGCTAAATTCACATAATATTGGTGATCTGCCAGCATGTGTCATTCCTACACAGGTAGATTATCTGATTGATGAATTCAATTCCTCTACAATTGATAAAGAGCTAAGAGGAATAGGACTTATGAATCACCCTTCATGGAGAGCCTAGACCATACATTTGTGCTGGAATGTCTTTGGGAAGGGAATACACTTCAGAGGTGGGCACTGCAGGAGATCTGGAAAGCCTTATCTCCCCTTCCAACTCCAGTTTGACTTATCTCATGCTCTCTTTCTCTTTTCGTAACATAGATATTTCTATGATGCTGAGTACAAGAGTTGGCAGGTCAAGTTACAGTTGTATAAGACCTTGGTTTGGCCACATTTAGAGTACTGCGTACAGTTCTGGGTCACCACGTTACCAGAAGGATGTGGATTATTTGGAGAGGGTACAGCGGACGTTCACCAGGATGTTGCCTGGTATGGAGGGCGCTAGCTATGAAGAAAGGTTGAGTAGATTAGGATTATTTTCATTAGAAAGACGGATATTGAGGGGAGACCTGATTGAGGTCTACAAAATCATGACGGGCATAGACAAGGTGGATAGCAAGAAGCTTTTTCCGAGAGTGGGGGACTCAATTACTAGGGGTCATGATTTCAAAGTGAGAGGAGGAAAGTTTATGGGAGATATGTGTGGAAAGTTCTTTATGCAGAGGCTGGTGGGTGCCTGGAACGCATTGCCAGCGGAGGTGGTAGATGTAGACACGATAGTGTCTTTTAAGATGTATCTGGACAGGTACATGGATGGGCAGGGAGCAAAGGGATACAGGCCCTTAGAAAATAGATGACAGGTCTAGACAGAGGATCTTGATCAGCACAGGCTTGGAGGGCCGAAGGGCCTGCTCCTGTGCTGTAATTTTCTTTGTTCTTAAAAGTCCAAAACATCAAAGTCACATTTGATCGGATTAGATTCAGGCACGAATTAAACAATAAATGGTAGAACCCTTAGGAGCACTGACATACAGAGGGATATTGGCGTATAGGTCCACACATCTCTGAGAGTGGCAAAACAGGTGGATAAGGTGATCAAGAAGGCATACAGCATGCTTGCCTTCATTGGCTGGGACAATTTAAAAGTTGTCAAGTTAAGTTACAGCTGTATAAAACTTTAGTTAGGCCACATTTGGAATACTGCATGCAGTTATGGTCACCACACTACCAGAAGGACGTGAATGCTTTGAAGAGGTTGCAGTGAAAGTTTACCAGGATCTTGCCTGATCTGGAGGGTTTTAGTTATGAGGAGAGGCTAGATAAACTCGAATTGTTGTCACTAGAAAGATGGAGGCTGAGGGGCAACCTGATAAGAGGGGAGAAGTGTGGGGAAAATTTTTCACACAATAGGTAGTGGGTGCCTGGAATGTACTGGTAGTCAAAGTGAAGGAAGCAGGCACATTAGCAAAGTTTAAGGCATATCTTGATAAACTCACGAATAGGAGGTGAACAGAAGAATAAAAACCATGAATGGGCAATGAGTAGCGAGTCTAAATCAGGCTTGGTGGGCTGAAGAGCCTTTTCCTGTGCTGTATTTTATTTCTGTACAAACATCCTCATTCCTTAACAATAGCAGAGCCCAGCACATCAACGTAAAAAATGAGTTTCAGCCAATTCATATCATATAAAATAATGAAGACACTAGATGCAGTAAAGGCTCTGGGACTTGACAATAATCTGGTTATAGCACTGAAAACTTACGGAACTAGCTACATGCCTGGTGAGTTGTTCCTGCTCAATGACAATACCAGCATCTACCCACAAACCTGGGAAATTGCCTCAGTGTGTACTGTCCTCAAAAAGGACAAATTTGATCTGGTCAATTTTCAGCTCATTAGTCTATTCGCAGTCATCAACAGGGTTTTGTTGATGTCATTGATAGTGCTGTAATGTCGCACTTACTGAGCAATAACCTGCTCAACAAATGTTGGTTCAGTTCTGTCAGCTTCAGATTTCATTACAACCTTGGTCTAAATATAGAGAAAACAGCTGAATTCAAGAGGAGACGTGAGGATGAGTTCCATTGTCATCAAGGCAGTATTCATCCAACTGCGGCCTCAAAGAGCTAATGGGAATTACATAGGAGTCATATCTTGCAGAAAAGAAAGCTAATCATCTCCGTCTGATGCCACCGGTGAGGACTTCCTCAAAATAGTGTTCTGGATCCAACCATCTTCAGCTGGTTCAATGATTTTTACTCCATTATAAGGTCAGAAGTAGGGAATGGTTGCTGATGATTGCATTGTTTCAACATCAATCATGTCGTCTCGAATATTGAAGTTGTCCACAGCCACATGCAACAAGGCTTGGACAATGTTCATGTTGGACTGCAAAGTGCCAAATTCACGCCACTCAAGTGCTCGATCATGAACAATTACAACAAGACCTAATCTAACCATCTCCCACTGTTAACATTCTCGAGTTTGCCATTGACCAGAAAGTAAAGTGGGCCAGACTATAAACAAAAGGTCAGTCTTGCAATTCTGTGGGGCATAACTTACTTTTTGTTATCTTAATGGCTGTTCACCATTTACTAGCAATGTAATGAAATGCTTTTCTCCATTTGTCTGAATAGTTGCAGCTAATGGAATTTATCTGAAGAAGCAGACACACCTGCAAAAGTCCTGTGTGGGGTTCAGGAATAGCAGCAGCAAGGTTAAAAGAAGCAGTGAGAGGAGACAGATCCCAGAAACAGACAGACCAGTGCCAGAACTCTTGTGGAACTTAGAAAATGTGGCAGTGAAGTTAAGAAGAGAAGCAAGTGCAGAAGAGTCCCAAAAACAGACAGACAGGGTCGATGCTGTATGGCATTCAGGAGAAGTGGCAGTGAGGTCAAATGGAACATTGAGCATAGACAGATCCCAGAAAAAGGCAGTTAAAACAAGTCAACAAAATCCAAGCGTGAAACCACAAGACAGCAGGTAGGTAATTGGTGGGTATTTGTCTTGTTTTGTGTAACTGAATATTGATTTGAGACCCTGAGTTCAACTTGAAAACTTTATGCAGCTAGTTAACATTTTAAAACTTAAAACTAAATTTCTTCATTTGATAGTGTTAAGAGGTTCTGATGGCTTGTTTGACACAAACAAGGATGAGATTTTCCTAGTCTATACTTTCTGCTTTCTAATTGCTGGGTTAAATGTTGCACTTGAACCAGAATTGAGATACACTTGCCACACTTCTCCTATTTGGGTAAATACAAAAGAAATTTGTTGATCATTTCTGATACGATTGTAACAGACTCTACTAATTTATGTTTTTCTAAAGAAAATTCAACTAACACCCACTTTAAAACATTTGTTAAGTGATTAAATATTACACATTTTTCATATTTTTGAACTGAATGTGGAGTGTTCTTTCAATGTATTTAAATTGGCAACCACATTATACGATAGTACTTTTCTGTACTTAATAGCTTAGTAATTTTCGTTGCAAAAAGGAAAAGCAGCAAGACAATTTTTGACCAAAAATGTCATTTGGCTTTTAGGGTTTCATGCAATTGTAGAGTGTGATAACTATGTAAACAACTCACCTATTTTTAACAATGCATCTGGAGAGGGAGAAGCATAGAGAAGATTTTCAGGTTTGAGATCACGATGAACGATTCCATTTTCATGCAGATACTAAACAAGAAAGAAAGGAATACACAAGAAAATGAGTACAGTTACTAACAGCTTAGACATGACTCTCCATTACTACCATGAGGACTACAATGGTGTGGTTTCATATTTGATTGTAACTCCCGAGCAACTATTAAACTAACCTCATACTTCCTTTATATACTCCCAAGTATACCTCCCCAGACCACTTACACCCCCAAGCCCTATTTGACAACCTCACTCTTCCCCTGGAACGCAACACCCCTTCTCTGCTTTGGACCCCAGAGTCCTCTTCATCTACTCCAGACCTGTTGCTCCTTCATACATTCCATGCATACTCCCCTTACCCTGCTCTACACCTGTCCTCTTGACCCACTCCACACAGTCTTTCTGTGTTGCACAAAAAGAAATTGCAGCTTTTTAAAAAATTCTTGAATGGGACACAGGCATCATTGAAAAGGCCAGCATTTATTGCTGTTCCCAAACACCCTTGAACTGAATGGTCATTTTGGAGGTACATGCATGTAGGTGAGGATAGCAGATTTCCTTCCCTGAAGGGCATTAGTGAACCATATCAGTTTTCACAACAACTATAAGCTAAATGGTCACCATTAGGTTACCTTTTAATTACAGATTTTATTGAATTCAAATATTATCATCTACCATGTTAGGACTTGAGCCCATGTCCCGAGAACATTATCCTGAATAACTGGCCCAGTGACATTACCATTGCACTACAGTCTTCCCTAAAATAGAGGGGACTATCTTTGCCATGAAATAAACAGTGAACAGATGAAGAGAAGGAACATGAGGTGGAAGAGGAGGAACTGAAAACGGGGAGACAAGTAACTCTCTGTTTGGGCTGTATCTGAAGAAAATGTCCAAATATGAGACGAGTAACCTCCAGCTCAATTTCCTATTTGCTAATTGTTACATGCCTTACCTTCCCTCTGTCACTAGCCATCATATTGTCTGCTTGGCTACAATATAGAACTATAATCCACCGCAAAATAAGTATTCCAAAACACATTTATTAATGAAATCTTACTCTTTGTAAACATATGTCAACTTTGAATATTTCCTTAATGCTTGTCTTTGGCTGTCGTAGTGATCCTACTTAGTACTATGGCTATTCCATGGTTGGTAGAAGGTTTCTGGAGGTGATGGAGGATAAGCTTTGAAGGTTAAGCAGTTGTGTGGCAGGAAGGCCTGACAGCAGACTGCACCACTACAGCATGACAGACAACAGGGGCACTGGTGGAGAGGTGAAGGTGGGGGAATGAGTATCGTCTCTATGAAAGAGGACTGCAGCCTGGAACCAATGCCATTCACCCAAAGTGGTGCTTCATCAGTCCTGCAATTTGTAGGAAGACAACAGGCTACAGTACGAGTGGAAATTCTTGTCTGTCCAATGATTTGTTATTGACTACACTTTGGAGATACCTTAATAGTGTACCTTTTACAGAAGCATACAATCAGACAACAGCTTCCCAATTTTTATGTTTAACTGCAGACATTGGGGCTCCAGTTGTTGCTGTCAGTTTCATTTGACAGTTTTACCATCACTACCACCACAAAATGCTGATCATTACATGCATTAGTGTTTGACAGCTTTAACATCGTCACTATGATCATCACCATACTTTATTTTCCAATTAGACAAAAAATTCAATCTCTATGATTTTTGGTGTTTCAGATTCAGATTCAGCCTTTCACATCTGAGAATTTGACAAAGTACGAAACAATTCAAACTGAACATCTCGTGAGCTAACCAAGACAATGCAAAAGTAGAACTGACTATTTGACAAGCCGGTTTGTCTTTAAAGCAGAATTTTTGAGTTCAATCGTTTGAACATGTTGCTTCTTTAACCAGAAATCAATGGTCACATAGGAAGAAATGTGATGCCATTATTTCAGATGAAACTAATTTTTACATCAGTTGCACCTCCAGAGAGAGATCAATCAGATTGCACTCCATAATCTGTCAAGTTGTCCCCAGAAAATCAATACTCTTGAGATTGCAAGCCTAATTAATGCCAAGCATTCCACTAGTGTATTACATGGGTTGATTAGAAAACCAACTCATAAGTATTAGACTAGCACAGAGTCAAAAAGAAACATTTTGCAAAAATACACATTAAAATTATACATATTAATATAAAATACACAGGGATTTTCATTACCTCAGATATGTACAGGAATTAATGACTTTAACCAATAAACTAGCTATAAGACTGACACCGTCTACTTCCTAAAGTCTATTTCAATGTTACACGAGGCTGAAAGGCAAAGGTATGACTGGATGATCACCAATAGATCCTTCACCTATCAGGGCAACAGGCTATCACTGCAAAAACAGCAATCTGCCTGACCTTGACAGGAATGCTGTCAATCCTATAAAATTCTTCAACTGTCTACAGCAAGTTAATCATTTCTAGAGAACCGTGTTATCAACAGTGATAGTCCCAGTGATAATTAATATAAAGCAATAAGAAGTCAATGTGAAATAATTTAAGAAACAATTTGAAGGCTTGACAGAAGGTTTGAAAGTTTTTCATGGCTGCCAAATGGCCCGCAGTCCCCTGGCTGAGTTACATGTTTATTTGTGGCTTGCAATTCAGAAGAGAGTGTGAAAGGCAGAATTGAGTTATGCGAATGATGGGCTGAGTTTACCAGAAATCAGCTAAATTTCATTTTTGGTGCGTTTCCTGAAGCTTTTCTCTCTGCAAGCCAGAGATGTTTTTCTCACAGTATCATCCCAAATTCACCTCATTAACAATGCACCATGCCCCCGTGGCGTCCTGCTTATTCTATTCTCCCACTTGTTGAAGGTGCAAATTCTTGCTACAGCCAGCATATCTCGGAATTCCTGGAACCAGTGCCATCTTTGAACCCCAGCACTGACTGCCCAGAGGTGGTCTTCAGCACACACACAGTGCGACAGCAACCACAAACCAATACTTGTCAGGGCACAGAAGTAGCATGGCTGACAGGTTCTCACAGATCCCACTGCATATTTTGACATACATAACTGTTTAAGCATCAGTCCATTTAGCTTACCTGTCCTTAGCCACATCTCATCTTACATCCCTAAGTCAGCGCTATTTTTTTCTAACCAACTCCTAGTGTAACCCAGCAGTTTTTCTTTGATCAATGTGAAACCATCTCACACAGGAAAACCTTTAAAAAGTTTCAAAGCAGTCATTTTTATTCACCAACAGCAAAAACAAATGGAAAAAAAACAGAAGCTTCTCAGAACAGAAACAACTTGCTTGCCTTTCATACAGCAATAATTTTACAGTTGATGAATGATCACTCCTCAGAGCTCTCATCCGCTGGAAGTGGGTGACAACGAAGTCCTATCTGGCTTGTAAAACCTGACGTTGCTGCATCTATTATGCATAATATTATGTCCCTCCTACTTCAATCGCTGTTTGTCATCATTATTCCCCTCAGAACCTCTTTGCCCTGTCAATATAATGTATGTATAATATATTACATCCTGGGCCTGTAATAAATCAGCTATGTTGCAAAGCCTAGTGCCTAGGCTGCAGTACTAATCTCGTCATGAGATGGACCAATGTGATCTGGCATAAATGGCATCAGTAATAGTCTTGATACATTTGTGAGTGGATGACTGAAAGATGTCTGACAGGCTCCAATGGCTCCTTAGAAGAAGTCTGTTGCATATAGATATTTAATGCAGTTTTCAGCTTGACAGCCACTGGGATAGAATGGCCACTCCTTCACATCACAGTCCCATTCCAGCAGCTGGTACAGTTCTCTGTCAATGTTCCAGAAAATCTTCAGTGTGAGATAACCCTCTGCCTCACTTATCAGGTGGAAATGGCATTGATGAAAATAGACTCTGGCTCTTCTGCACCCCCTCAGAAAATCTTCAGTTGTGACCTCTTCATGTGGAGGCTGTTCAGCAGTCATTGGAAGATGCAGCTGCTCCTGGTCTTGGTAGCACATCTGTTCCACATCCATTTCCCTGTGTTTTGTTTCAGTGCAGCAACACCAATGATAAATCCATGCCACACATGGTTCATCAATAATCCATCAGACACACTTGTACTGAGTCTGTGGGGGAAGCATAAAAAGTACAGCAAGTGCTTAGTAATGTGAGCAGTCAGCTTTTGCATCACTCACAAATGAAGGTTTAACAAAGACCTCCATACAGAGGGACACACACAGGACTCTGATTCGGAGGGCCAGGGAATTCCTCTACATGGTGCTTTGACATAGAGACTTTAGTTTGATGAATGAAGCTCCAGTTAAGTCGCAAAGAAACAGCAGGAGTTTGTAAATGTTGCATGAATACTGATATCTTTTGTTCCTGGCTTCATGTTATCATGTTTTTTTTTCCCTTATTCGTTCATGGGATGAGGGCATTGCTGGCTAAGCGGCACTTACTTCCCATTCCTAATTGCCCAGTAGGTAGTTCAGAGTCAACCACGTCACTGTTGGATGGCAGTTTCCTTCCTTAAAGGACATTAATGAAGCAGGTGGGTTTTTCCAACAATTGACAATGGATTCACAGTCATCATTGAACTATTAATTCCAAATTTTTAAAAAAAATTTATTGAATTCCAATTCCACAATGTACCATGGTGGTATTCAAACCCAGGTCCCCAGAACACTATCTGATCTCTGGATTAACAATCCAGTGACAATACCACTAGGCCATCGCTTCCCCTGAAGAATACTTAACAATTGTTGAGAGGAATCATTTTTCAGCTCTTGTACAGCCTATCAGGTTTGCTAGCTTTGCACAAATGCCCCTTCAACTGGAAATGGTAAAAGACAAGATTAATTCTGAACAACATTTGCTCTCCACACAGTCGGACACTGCATACATTTCACAATCACATGCTCTGACCACAGATTATAACATGTTCTCTGCAAATGTATCATTAATGTAACTGCCCCTTGAAGAGGCTCCCATCACTCAGAAATAAATTGCGTTTGTTGGGACAGAAAAAAAAAACATTGATTTTGCCCACATGATGTCGTCCAGTCATTTTCCATTTGCAGTTTGCATTCAGGAGTCTAGTGAATTTGGCAATGTAGTATGCACTTGCCAGAGTGAGTCACAGGGTCAGCCTGGGAATCAAGGGGCCTCTGTGAACCTCCATATCCTTATCTTCCTGATACTCCTGCTCAGGTAGTGCTGAGCTGCTTATTAACAAGCCAAAATCTTTGGGGTGGTAAGGGCACCAATTGTAGGAAGGGAGTTCGAGGCTGCTGGCCCAATAAAAGGCTGGAAATGGAAATATCGTTCCAAATCACAATGGTGTGTGGCATGGAAATGAACTTATAGGTGTCAATATTCCCTCATTTCTGCTGCTCTTCTTCTTTGAAAAGTGGATTTGTAAGATATTGTCTAAGAAGCATCATTATTGAATTACTATCGTGTATCTTGTATATGATACGTACTGCTGCCACTGTGCACTGGTGATGGTGGAAGTGAGTGCTGAGGGCAGTGAATGGGGTGTCAATCAAATTAGCTGCTTTATGACTTGGATGAGGGGATTGAAGGATGGGTCAGCAAGTTTGCAGACGACACGAAGGTTGGAGGTGTCATTGACAGTATAGAGGGCTGTTGTAGGCTGCAGCGGGACATTGACAGGATGCAGAGATGGGCTGAGAGGTGGCAGATGGAGTTCAACCTGGATAAATGCGAGGTGATGCATTTTGGAAGGTTGAATTTGAAAGCTGAGTACAGGATTAAGGATAGGATTCTTGGCAGTGTGGAGGAACAGAGGGATCTTGGTGTGCAGATATATAGATCCCTTAAAATGGCCACCCAAGTGGACAGGGTTGTTAAGAAAGCGTATGGTGTTTTGGCTTTCATTAACAGGGGGATTGAGTTTAAGAGTAGTGAGATCTTGTTGCAGCTCTATAAAACTTTGGTTAGACCGCACTTGGAATACTGCGTCCAGTTCTGGTCGCCCTATTATAGGAAAGATGTGGATGCTTTGGAGAGGGTTCAGAGGAGGTTTACCAGGATGCTACCTGGACTGGGGGGCTTATCTTATGAAGAGAGGTTGACTGAGCTCGGACTCTTTTCATTGGAGAAAAGGAGGAAGAGAGGGGACCTAACTGAGGTATACAAGATAATGAGAGGCATAGATAGAGTTGATAGCCAGAGACTATTTCCCAGGGCAGAAAAGGCTAACACGAGGGGTCATAGTTTTAAGCTGGTTGGAGGAAAGTATAGAGGGGATGTCAGAGGCTGGTTCTTTACACAGAGAGTTGTGAGAGCATGGAATGCGTTGCCAGCAGTTGTGGAAGCAAGGTCATTGAGGACATTTAAGAGACTGCTGGACATGTATATGGTCACAGAAATTTGTGGGTGCATACATGAGGATCAATGGTCGGCACAACATCGTGGGCTGAAGGGCCTGTTCTGTGCTGTACTGTTCTATGTTCTACGTTCTGGACAGTGTTGAGTCACTTGAGTGTTGTTGGGACAGTCATACCCAGGGTGTTCACAGTGGGGAGAATTCAGTAATGGTAATATCATTGAAAGTCAAGAGATGATGGTTAGATACTCACCATTACCTGGTACTTGCATGGCATGTGTTACTTGCTATTTCTGAGTCCAAGCCCGTATGATGTCCAGGTCTTGTTGCAATATGGGCCTAGAGTGCTTCAATACCTGAATGGTTCTGAACACTGTGCAATTATCAGTGAAGATCCCTTCTCGTGACCTTATGAAGCAGCTGAAGTTAACTGGGCTTTGGACAGTATTCTGGGGAACTTTTCCAGTGAAGTCCTAGGATTGAGATGATTGACTTCCAGCAACAAACATCTATAGTCATTTGTACCATGTATGACTCTAACCAGCAGAATGTTTTCCTCCAAATTCCCACTGAATCCAGTTTTGCTAGGGTCCCCCAATGTTGCAATTGGTTGAATGCTGTCTTGATGTTGTGGACAGTCACTCACATTTCACTTCTTGAATTCAGCTTTTGTGGACCAAGACTATGTTGAGGTCAAGAGCCAAGTTGCACTACAGAGCATCCATGAGTAGGTTGTTCCGTCGCAAGTGCTGCTTGATAGCACTGTCAATATCACCTTCCATCACTTTCTGATGTTTAAAAATAGACTGACGGGACAGTGATTTGGCTGAGTTGGATTCATCTTGCTTTTTGTGACCTAGGAATACCTGAGCGACTTGCCACATCACTGGGGAGATACCAGTGTTGTTGTTTTTCTGGAACAACTCTGTCTTTATTTCAGATCCCCAAATTTGCAGTTGTTTGTTTTGATTTTGTCAGGTGCATTGGCTTACTACGTTTTTAGTTTTTAAAAATGACAGATGGGCTTCCTATTTCAGTGCTAGTGGTGTCCTGAAGGGATGAGTTAGTTAAGAGGTAAAACGTTAGCCACATAGTCAGTAATAAACAAACTAACAAAGTATGTGGGAACTAATAAAGGCACATCACCACACGGTCGAGGTTTGTATCTCGCAAAAACCTTGGCTGCGGAACAAACAATGCCTACAAGGAAACAAAGCTAATATGGGACATGTGAACATTGAAGTGTAGGAATTATAGCTCTAATTGTAATATGCTTGTTGTGATTTGTAAAAAGCTTAAAGGAGTTCTGTAATTCAGTACAATGAGCTTTGACCCAATGTTTACTCTTCTCTCCATGCATTCATGAAATAAATGTTCATTAAGTGCTCTCCTCAATTCCTCTATCAATGTTTGCAAACCACCATCAATATGCTGGCTTTTACACAAATGTGAGCTGGCAGCAGTCCTGCTTTCCAAATGTTAAATCCAATCCCTCAATTAATGTTGAGCAGAAAGACAGGAGCAGAAAATACAAATGTTTGAGTCCTTTCCATTATTCAATCAGGTCACAGATAATGTGTATATATTTGTTTTGATTCCACATCCTTTAAAACACTTACCTAACAAAAATGTATGAATTCAAAGGTTGAAGTTTTCAACTGACTTTATGCCAATAGGTTCTCTTTTTGTGAAAATGGTATCCTATCGTTATGCCTGAATGGCACAGCACTTTTAAGTTCAGTCCTTCCTCTTATGACTCGCCAAACAGAGAAGAGTTTATCTCTATGTATGTCAATTATATTACTGTTCAAACGTCTATATTTAAGAAACTACAAGTCTGCTTTACATCATCTGTTCTTACAACACAACCCTTTCAGTATTTCTAGAAGCTGAAGTAGATTACAATGCCTCTAATTCAAGAAAGTGAAATTAAAAGCAGGATTGTATGGATACTGAAGTGTTCTCAACTGAGCCTCAAATGGGGTTAGGGCAGATCAACTGGCTGGAGACCCACATTTCCTACATCTAATTGCAGACAATTTGGCAGTGAACAAGAGGGTAGCAGGAAGGTAGGTCAAGACTTTTTAGGGGTAACGTATGCAAACCCACCGGGGGAATCGTATGATTCCACCATTATTAAAAGCAAAGCTGATTTGACTATTATAACAAAGTGTGAAGCTGGATGAACACAGCAGGCCAAGCAGCATCTCAGGAGCACAAAAGCTGACGTTTCAGGCCTAGACCCTTCAGATGAATACACTGTGATACTCAATAAAAACTGAAAGAACTGTGGATACTGTAAATCAGGAGCAAAAACAGAAGTTGCTGGAAAAGCTCAGCAGGTCTGGCATCATCTATGAAGAAAAAAATCAGATTTAACGTTTCGGGTCTGAGGAAGGGTCAACAGACCTGAAACATTAACTCTGATCTTTTCTTCACAGATCCTGCTGTACTTGCTGAGCTTTTCCAGCAACTTCTGCTTTTTGTTCAATACAGTCTGAAGCTGGAGGAACTCAGCAGGTCAGGCAGTATCAGGAGTGAGAAAGTTGATATTTTGGGTTTATACGCTTTCTCAGGAAGGGTATAAACCCGAATCGTCGTCTTGCCTGCTCCTTTGATGCTGCCCAACCTGCTGTGTTCCTCCAACTCCACACTAGTAAAGGATAGTGAGTGTACTCCGTAGCTGGGATATTACTGGGGTACTTAAAGCTCTGGGAGGTTGACAGTGTATCATGGGACGGTAAAGGCTGGTATTGTAATTGGAAGAATGAGAAGTCAATTATCAATGGAGGCCTCCTGTAAAGACTGTTTAAAAGTTCAGAATTAAAACTTTGGCTACAACTGCCAGGCTATACTTATGAAAGGGGGAATCATATCACAAAAAGCCTGAAGCAGCAGCTGTGTTTCTCTAGCATTCACGGTAACATGTTGTGAGCCAGAATTGAAGGAGGTATTGTTGGCCCCATTGGTCTGTTAGGCCCAGAGATAGATGTAGAGAAAGCGAACAAACTGGCTGTGACTTTCCATTCTTCTGTAGATTCCAGGAGCCAGAGCAATGTATACAAGTTTGTTGATTATACAAAGCCAGATGGGAAAGTAAGCTGTGAGGGTGACATGAAGAACTGTATTTTCTTGACTCCAATTGGGCTGGAACAGAAGTCAGGTAGGATAGAAGAGGAAAGGAAAACAAAATGTCCTGCTGATGTCACAGCCAAATGTCCTGGCCCTGCTTTGACCCTACCCAACTTTCCCAAGGGAAAGCGGAGAACACAGACTTCCAAATTCACCTTTAGCTATTGTGAAACAAACGTGCATATTTGTGAGCTTCTAACAATTCCATCTCCTGAAACTTTTCTAATATTGCCAGAGGCTATATACCAGCTACAAGGAGGTGAAGACCATGTCTTTGGCATATCCTAGTAGCTGGTACAGTTTAAACAGCTAGGTAGAAGTGCCTTTCATAAGTTTAAGAGTTTATCTCTTTGAAGTTAAAGTTGCAGGACCCCATCGCTGATCTGGAGTGAAGGTAGGGTGAAGAATTTTGCCAGTTTAGAGAGTTGTCACTCATTTGGAATCTTATGACAACTGGAGCAGTGAGCAAGGCTGTTTGAAATCAGAATCCAGACTGCAGAAGAGGAGACTGAGAATAGGCAGGTACAGTAATAGCGTTTCTACCTCTGGGCCGGGAGACAAAGATTCAAATCCTACCTTGTCCAGAGGCTTGTAAAAACATCTCCAAACAGGTTGATTAAAAATATTTACAAACATGATTGATACATTGATGGGGAAAGGGAATGCAAGAGCCATAGCTAATTATTTGTTTTCTTTCCCTACTTAATGATATTACTGTAGGTATTTTCATTCATGACAGTTGGTGAAAGCAACTTGCAGCAAGCCTGACTTCTCACTATCTCTGGGGATAATGAAACACCATCACATCATTTTTACACACATTCCACAGCACAGATATTTACTTAGGCTTACACTTTCATGGTGAGGTTCAGGGTCACAACCTGGTGAGCACATCACAGACACAGCCCTGCAGCTGATGGGGAATATGACAACCAAGGCTCCTGATTGTTGGACACCAGCAACTTGCTTCTGGAAACTGTCATAAGAAACCTCATGGAAATGGGGTTGGGAACATCTGGCAGAGATACTAGAGACCACATGTGGCTTTCCCCATGGAGAAATCAGTGACTGCCATGAACAGCCAAGCATAGCAGAACTCTCAGGGGCCACCAAATGTGCATTCTGACCTGCATTCCATCAGTCTAACCTTGAGCTTTATATAGCAGTGGCTAGGTGAGAAGGAGATAAGGCACGTCAATCATCATTTAGGCAACCTTTCCCCTCCTAGAGTCAAAGAGGTACCATTGTGTACTAATGTGTGTCATATGCTGTCTAGGGGCATCAACTCAGGGTGTCCCAAGGATGTACAGCTGCTCCTCTTCCCCTTTGCTGGTGTCCACATTGCCTCAAGCAGGTTAAGCCAGGCACCAGTCGCTATGTGAAAAAAAACAGATCTGTGATATGCTTATGTTGTTCAGCAAAAACGTCCAACCTTAGACCGAGAGTTCGAGTCCATGCTGAGGCAGGGGACTTCAATCCATTCTGAGGCTGAGAGTTTGAGTCCATGCCAAGGCCATGAGTCTATGCTTTTACCCTAGATATTGCCAATTCTGCACGAGTATGGGTGGTAAAATGAAAAGAAACAAAATTGCAAAGAGAGAGAGAGAAAAAGAAAGAAAACAGACAGAGCAGACGAGCTTCAGCTGTGGAATCCTACTTTGCCACTATCTTAGAGAAGAGATAGTCAGAATCTATATAAATATATGACAGATATCATATATATGATCAATCAAACAGTAAAATGAGTTTCCAGCTTATCATTAAAGCAGGAAATCCAATGGATAAATTGGATAAGGGGATTAAGATCTTCATTGAGATTTTCACTTTGAAACTGTGTAATATTAAACATTAGCTTGAATGATTGCAATAATACTTACTGCAACAGCCTCCAGAATTTGGTTGACAGCATTTGCAGCATCTTTTTCACTGTAATATCCATTTTCAACAATCCTACAGTTTGAAAAGTAAAGTATGTTATTAAAGGCAAAGTAATGAGTGCTTTTATGTCAGTGTGATGTGGTATTCATGAAAAATTATTAGATTTTAATAATGCCAGGACTCTTAATGCTACTGCAATATGCACAATAGTGTTGAGGGAATTACCCGTTTAGAATGATCACATAACTTATTAATAATCTCAATGTTTCGCTTTAAGGCTTTACACAAGGATTTTTGATAAATATTTAATAATTAAATACGTAGAATGCCTTTTCATCTCAAGCGGTCCATGTCAATGTTTATGTCCCACAATAAGGTCCTCTCTTTGTCAAATGCAAACAGCACAATCTTTTATTCTTCTCTCCCAAATGTTTATTGAGACACCCTTATCATACATCAATGATAATTTCTTCAAGTAGTCCTGATGGTTGGTACAGTGACTTCATATTTAACAATTATCATGGACTTGAGTTTGAAGGCTTAGGGTCATTTGGGCAGTGGAAAATTGTTTTATAAGGTCTTTAGTCATATGTCTTGTGACAATTGAAATGTCTATGGATGTTGTTTATATCTTCCAGAAGGCATTTAATAAAATCCCACATGACAGACTGTTGGCTAAGATAGGAGCCCATGGAACTGAGAGTAAATTCCAGACATGACTAGGAAATTGGTTGAGTGGCAGGTGACAGAAAGTAGGAATTATGCGTGGGTACTCGAATTGGCGGAATGTGAGCAATGGCATCCCACAAGGATCTGCATTAAGATTGTAATTGTTCATTATTTATTAATGGCTTTGATAATAGCATAGAAAGTCTTATATTCAAATTTGCTGATGGCACGAAATTAGGCAGCATTGTAGACAGTGTAGATGATAAAATTACAAAGGGGTATTGACGGACTAGGCAAATGGGCAAAATTGTGGCAGATGGAGTTCAATGGAAGCTACTGTGAGGATATCCATTTTGAATGGAAAAAGGATAGATCAGGGTACTTTCTAGATGATACGAAGTTAAATATAGTGGATGTCCAAAGAGACTTGGGGTTCAAGTGCAAAGATCTTTAAAATGTTATGAACGGGTGTAGAAAATAATCATGAAATATAATTGCCAAAACTTTGAATGTATTCAACATGCAGCTAGTAATAGCACTTGGAAGAATGGGATCAAAGGTTATGGGGTGAAAACAGGATTAGTCCATTGAGTTGGACAATCAGCCATGATTGTGATGAATGGCGGAGCAGGCTCAAAGAACCAAACGGCCTCCTCCTGCTCCTATCTTCCATGTTTCTTCTATATCTTCTAATGGAATGCTGACCTTTACATCTAGAGGACAAGAGTCACCAGGTGCAGAAGTTATGCTACAGTTATATAAAATTCTGGTTGGACCCCATTTAGAGTACTGTGAGCAGATTTGGGCATTACACCTTTGGAAGAATAGATTAGCTTTGGAGGGAGCAAATTGTAGGGTTACAAGAATGATAACAGCCCCTGAAGTCCAGCTACGACAAACGATTATACAAATTAGATCTGCTTTCTCTACAATTTAGCAGGTTATGTAGCGACCTATCTTCAAGACATTAACCGGAAGATACAGGGTAGAAAACGATAAACTAAACTATTTCCACTGATTGGAGATTCTAGAACTAGGGAGTATAGTCTGAGAGTTAGGGCCAGAAAATTCAGGATTTCTAGAGCACAGAACTCTCCATCTATAGAAACAAAGCAGGATTTAAGCTCAATATGGGAGAAACAGTCTCAGTGACCGAGATGAAAGCTCTTCTAGCCCTCGAAAGTGTGACTGTACAGCCTGGGGATTCTCCACTGGGAGTCTGAGGCTGCAGGATTGCAACACTCCAATAGAAGGGTAAGTAATTCACACATTCTTCACATCCTTCTGAATCACCATTACTCTTGGTTGTGCAAGGAAGTGTTTACAGCTCCAGTGTTAGACAAAATTCCACTGGATCCAGATTGTTTTGACGCAGCTCTGATGAACAGCATTCCACATGAGTAGCCACCTGCTACCCTTCAAGGAACAGGAGTGCAGGCCAGATTACCACTAAACACAGCAAACAGTCATAACAGAGGATTCTGGAGTTTTCAATTCTCTTTGAGGTGACAGTGGAGAAGGTGGCTGCTAAGACAAAATGAATCATGGTAGCCAGTCAGATTAAGAAATTCTGTTGCTTACACAATTTTTCAAGGTGAGCTTCTGGTGGTCATTGCTAAGATGCAACATAAGTAGCACAATCCTGATGCAATGCAGGAATATTCAAGGAAAACAGGAACACTGAAAAAAAATCCCATTGCTCAGCAACCTGCCTATGCATCTACAACCAATGAGGAACCACCAGAAACAACATCCAACTCCACTCCAGGTGCGTCCAAATAAGTCAAGGTTTGAGATGCAAATAAGCTGACAAAAAATAGGAAAACAGGCTCTTTAGGAGTAGACAGATGGAGGTGACAGAGGCAGCCACAATTATACCAAAGGATCCCACAGAAGAGGTCATTCCACAGACCAATTTCACCTAGGAGTGATTATATATGCACCACTAAGTATGTTGGAGGAGGTCCCACAATTGTCTTTTGTCAAACAACTAATACCTCTGCCAGTGCATACTCAAGTCAGCCAAAAGAAGCCCAGCCATATTTGGCTGAGTAACAAGTGGGGGAACAGGACAAACAGTTTGTCCCACCAGCAAGATCAGCACCAAAACAGTCCACGATGGTACATCACCCCAAAGAAGAAAAAGCCAATGTACATTTCACTTTTAATAAGGAAGCACACACGCAGCACCAGTCCTACCCTTCCTCTAGGAGGACAGAAATCAATGTCGACTTTAAAGTCTCACCAAAAGAAACTTGGGGGAGAGGGATGTGAAAACATATCATTAATTGAAAAAGGTATGTAAACATGTTAATAACAGAAATAAAAGTGAAAATGTTAATGATGGGAAAGAGTAAACATTCGGGAACAGGATGAATGTTTAGGTGAGGAGGTTTGGGTAGTATATAGCAGCAGCTGACAGCCAAAGACATAACACGAAATTATGTCACATTACAGGACATTGACTGTAGAAGGAGAGATAATGGGAACTGCAGACGCTAGAGAATCCAAGATCTCAAAGTATGGAGCTGGGTGAACACAGCAGGCCAAGCAGCATCTTAGGAGCACAAAAGCTGATGTTTCGGGCCTGGACCCTTCATCAGAAAAGCGGGATGGCATCAGACAAACAATCAGTCCTCAGCAAGGGGCTCACCTTTGTCCCTCTCCACCCAGACAGCAACGAATACCAGTCACATTTGGACATCGAGCAGTTTTTCCACCACCTCCGCCTCCACGCTTATGTCTCTAACCGTGAGCCTAACCCTCCCTCCACAGACCCCTTTACCCGCCTCCAACACAAATCCTCCTCCTGGACACTACCCCCAGGCCTCCTACCCTCCCTCGACTTCTTCATCTCGATGTGCTGTCGAGATATCAACTGCCTCAACCTCTCCACCCCTCTCATCCAATCCAACCTCTCCCCTGCAGAAAATGTGCAGCCCTCCGCTCCAATCCCAACCTCACCATCAAACCCGCAGACAAGGGAGGCGCAGTTGTAGTATGGCACACTAACCTTTACATTGCTGAGGCCAGACGCCAACTCTCCGACACTCCTACTACCGCCCCCGGATCATGACCCCACCCCCGAGCACCAAACCATCATCTCCCAAACCATTCACAACCTCATCACCTCAGGTGACCTCCCACCCACAGCCTCCAACCTCATCGTTCCCCAACCCCGCACCGCCCGCTTCTATCTCGTTCTCAAAATCCACAAACCAGCCTGCCCTGGGCGACCCATTGTCTCCGCCCGCTCCTGCCCCACCGAACTCATCTCCACCTATATGGATTCTATTTTCTCCTCCTTCGTCCAGGAACTCCCTACCTACGTTTGCAACACCACCCATGCCTTCTACCTCTTCCAGAACTTCCAATTCACCGGTCCCCAACACCTCATTTTCACCATGGACATCCAGTCCCTATACACCTGCAATCTCCATGCAGATGGCCTAAAGGCCCTCCGGTTCTTCCTGTCCTGCAGATCCGACCATCATCCGCCTAACCGATCTTGTCCTCACCCTCAACAACTTCTCTTTTGATTCCTCCCACTTCCTACAGACAAAGGGGGTGGCCATAGGTATCCACATGGGCCCAAGCTATGCCTGCCTCTGTAGGTTATGTGGAACAGTCCCTCTTCCGCACCTACACTGGCCCTAAATCCCACCTCTTTCTCCGTTACATTGATGACTGTATCGGCGCCACCTGTGCTCCCAAGACAAGCTCGAACTGTTCATCCACTTCACCGACACCTTCCACCCCAACCTTAAGTTCACCTGGACCATCTCCAACACATCCTTCACCTTCCTGGACCTCTCTGTCTCTATCTCAGGCAACCACCTATAAACCGATGTCCATTTCAAGCCCACAGCTACCTGGAGTACACCTCCTCCCACCCACCTTCCTGCAAAAATTCCATCCCCTAGTCCCAATTCCTTCGCCTCTGTCGCATCTGCTCCCATGATGAGGCATTCCACTCCTGCACATCCCAGATGGCCCGTTTTTCAAGGACTGCAACATCCCTTCCACGGTGGTCAAAAACCCCCTCGACCGTGTCTCCCATATTTCCCGCAACTCATCCCTCGAACCCCGCCCCCGCAATAACCGCCAAAAGAGAATCCCCCTCGTCTTCACGTACGACCCTACCAACCTCCGGATACAACGCATCATCCTCCGACACTTCTGCCATCTACAATCCGAATCCACCACGAAAGACATTTTTCTACCCCACACTTGTCTGCCTTCCAGAGAGGCCACTCTCTCCACAACTCCCTTGTCCGCTCCACACTCCCCGCCAACCTCACCACTCCCGGCACTTACCCCTGCAACCACAGGAAATGCTACACTTGCCCCCACACCTCCTCCCTCACCCCTATCCCAGGCCCCAAGATGACTTTCCACATCAAGCAGATGTTCACCTGCACATCTGCCAATGTAGTATACTGCATCTGCTGTACCTACTGTGGCTTCCTCTAGATTGGGGAAACCAAGTGGTGGCTTGGGGACCGCTTCGCAGAACACCTATGCTTGGTTCGCAATAAACAACTGCACCTCCCAGTCACAGCCATTTTAACTCCCCCTCCCATTCTACAGACGACATGTCCATCCTGGGCCTCCTGAAGTGCCATAATGATGCCACCTGTAGGTTGCAGGAACAGCAACTCATATTCCGCTTGGGAACCCTGCAGCCCAATGGTATCACTGTGGATTTCACAAGCTTCAAAATCTCCGCTCCCCCCACTGCTTCCCAAAACCAGCCCAGCTCGTCCCCGCCTCCCTAATCTGTTCTTCCTCTCACCTATCCCCTCCTCCCACCTCAAGCCGCACCTCCTTTTCCTACCTACTAACCTCATCCTGCCCCCTTGACCTGTCCGTCCTTCCCAGACTGACCTATTCCCTCCCTACCTGCTCACCTACACTCTCCTCTCCACCTATCTTCTCCTCTATCCATCCTTGGTCCACCTCCCCCTCTCTCCCTATTTATTTCAGAATTGTCTCCCCATCCACCCTTTTCTGATGAAGGGTCTAGGCCCGAAATGTCAGCTTTTGTGCTCCTAAGATGCTGCTTGGCCTGCTATGTTCATCCAGCTCCACACTTTGTTATCTCTTGACTGTAGAATGAATTGTGCCAAGAGAGACAAGATATTTTCCTCTCTGTACATGATTCAATAAAAAAATCTGATCACTAAGACCTCCTGTAAACCTATTCTATGAACATTTACAGCACCCTCTCTAACAGGTTTTATGGTGAGGGTGAATTTAATCTGGTGGCTCATTAGCAGGTATCTGCTTCTTTTCTTCTTCTGGCTCCAATTAAGTTCAAGGTAGGAAGACCCACTGGGCATATCATTCATGATGCAGGAAACCTGAAAAGTAAATCTTGCTAGGATTATGATACTGAACTCTTTGATACTCTAACCTACCCTTGCTTCAATCCCCTTCTCCCTTGGAACCCTCACCCTCCGACACACCTTCACTCATCTGGGTAACTGCCTGTGTCTACTGGCATTTCTGGGCCTTGGACGATGTAGTACCAGCAGCAGCCCAATTTCCTTGTTGGTGGCAGTCAAAAAACTGTCAGCATTTGACTGGCTAATGGCTCTCCAAAGCCTTGGTCACAAGGTCCCACTTCTACCCAAAAGTTTCATTCAGTTTCTAAAACTCTCTGGACTTTGCCCCTGTTGCTATCTCTGAAATATTCTCCAAGATTTCAGATACCTGTGCTCATCCAATTGCGCTCTCTTTGGCACACTCAATTTTAAGTGCTCTGGCACAGGTGGGTATACCTTCAGCTGTCCGGGCTCCAAGTTCTAGAATTATTCCACGATATACTTTTGCCTCTCTCTCTTTCTTTCTTTTCTCCATGAAGACACTCCTTCCAACCTAGTTCTTTAACCAAGCTTTTGGCTGTCTTCTCTAATATTGCCTTCTGTAGCTTGATGTAAACATTTTGATTTTATAGTATTACTATGAGGCACCCTGGGTCATTTTATTGTGTTCAATGTAAGTTGTTGTTGTTGATAGTAGCATCTATATTCCACAACACAAAATTATTATATTTATCCACCAAGTTATTATCTATGACTTAATTACTTTGTCTGAGTTATAACTAAAAGGACTGAGTAGTGGCAGTGCTCCCAAAAGGGTTGTGAAGTCTAAAATGAAAAGACAAAAATTACTTATTTTGCATAAGCCACTTGTTAGGCCACAACAATGCTACAAGAACTGGAGCCAAATAACCCCCACTTCTGCTCTGCTCCCCACTAACTAACTTTACTCAGGGATCCTCAGCATCATCAGACTGTGAAGGAGGCCTAATATTTATTTAGGACATCCTTCCAGGTAGTCTCAAAATTGACTAAAACCAAAATGACTCCAGAAATACATACAGTGCCCTTGAGGTGAGGGATATAGCTGTGAAATAGATCAAATTTCCTCCAATCGATGTTTGGTAAACAGGTGCAATGAGGGTCAATTTCTATCCCATAATGCACTTCCTTTAAATTCTTTTCGTTAAAGCTTCCTATGTTCAATTCTCTAATGGAAATTTTTCTTTGTAATATTTCATATTGTTCTTACAGGTTCCGAGTGGAAATGGTTCAAAACCAGGAACAGCCAAACACTACAATTACCATGAGATTGACTTACACCAGTTGTCTCATTATTGCCATGCAAATGGGAATTTGCAATTAAAAAGTACACAATTTCCGATAGCCTATATGTTTTTAATGGGGTCTAAATTATAGCTATGTGCCTTTATTTAAATATCATGTTGTTTCTTGCTGTTTTCACCTGAGGGCCACGTGTGATCTTGACTTTCACAGGAAACCGTCCTGAATAGTTTAAAAGTTTTCTGTAGAACGCACATTTCTGCAAAGTTCTACATTAATTTCCTATAACACTTCACACATTTCCTTTTATTGCTATAACTTTTACATCCAAAATAAAACACCCTTGTGTTTAAGATCATAGCAGATTACAGATGTACCTGGATTTTAGTCACCCAGACCATGGGGCGGGGGGGATCCAAATTTTATTTACTTGAATATAAATATTCAATTCTCGTAAAATTCTCAAGCTATGACCTCAGGTAATCAAGTGCCTAATAGCTTCGATGGCCGGCAGGGATGAGCTTACTCCTGATATTTCAGCCAATGAACGGGGCCACCTCCATAAAATCCAGTCTTACATACATACACTCACATAAAAACACGTTATAAACTATTATTATTAGATACTACATACAAAGAAAACCAAATCATGAAAGATATGAAAATGCCTGACGCAGTTAAAAGCTGATTAAATATAGTAATACAGCCTTACAATTCTTTATTTTTCTAACTCTGAAATAAAGCAGACACCTGTCAAATAGTTCTCCTCCTGTGACCAGTTCCAGAACCAAATTGATCTCTGTTAGAGTCTCAAAGATTTCTTTCAGTCTAATCTGTAAAATAAATGAGTGAAGTACTTATAAAATTATACATGAAACGACAATTATTAAATATGATTTTCCTACCTATCTATTTGCAAAGATTTCAACAACTATGAATTATACTGATCATACAGGACTCAGTATTTGCCATGCTCAACTACTATCCGAGCAGAACCTAAATATCGTGGATCATGGTGTAAAAAATTTAATACTGATACAGTAAGGCTTGGATTGTGCTTGAGATCCTTTGCTTGCTAACTGTTTCTATTGGGATATGATAAACAGAGTTCAAATCCTTCACACATATGCAACAAATGGGCAAAAATGTCTCTTGTTCACTCTCAGGGTTGCATCAAAATCATAAAGGCACTGGATTACGAAAAAGCTTCAATGCCATTCCTTTTGGATATAGATAATGTCTAGCATGGTGTAGAACTAATGGGCAATATGCAAATTTAAACCACCGAGATTACTATTAACACCAAAGAAAAATCTGAGATCGTGACCAATGTAAATAACCCAAATTAATTTCTCACAAATCTCAAGAGGGTAAAACATAAATTATTAAAAGGCCCATTTTAACCTTGTCCATCAGGTGGCAAATAGGAAGGGTCGTCAAAGTCTGGCTCTACTCTTCTTGTATCTGACATATTTACAGCCACAACCATTTTAGCTGGGGGGCTTTTAACAACTTTGAGAAGGTCCATGGCAGGCAGACCTCATTATAATAAAATATTGGATTCCAATGACATAATTCATACTCTGACAGAAATTTTATTGCTAATCCCAATAGTAATCTGGCAGTGTCAGAACCACCACTGAAGGCTGGCATTAAGCCGAAATGTAGCCAGAAAAGGACCAGGTAAATTGAAAAGGAAAATTTTTAATTTTTCTTTTGCGAATCACAAGAATTGATGTGCTCCTCCACCCTCAAAAAGAAAATCTGAGCCTCCCACTACCTTGTGCTTTAGTCCCCTCCTCTGACAATGAGCATTTTGGACATACCTTTATGATTAATAGTTGGAACTGTCCCAGAAGTAATTTCCCAGCTGTCTTTTGATCATTCCTACTGGGGTCAGGCAGGAATCATGGTTATCGTATTGCTGAGCACCACACAGTAAGAGTGCTGAATGTTTGATAGCCACCTTGCACCCTACCAGCCCGCAATGGCCCACCAACATACAGGATCCATCCCCCACACATGGCTCAAGTTCAAATTAGGCCTTAAAAAAGTACATGTCAGATCATAAGATCATAAGACTAAAGATACAGGAGCTTAATTAGGCCATTCAGCCCATCAAGTTTGCTCTAACATTTAGTCATGGCTAATATGTTACTCAATCCCAATTTCCTGCCACCTCCCCATAACCCTTGATCTCCTTACTAATCAAGAAACTATCTTTCTCTGTCTTAAATGTATTCAATTACTTGGCCTCCACAACCTTCTATGGCAATGAGCTCTAGAGATTCACTACCTATTCTTTGAAGAAATTCCTCCTCATCTCAGTTCTAATGGGTCATCCCTTCACTCGGAGGCTGTGGTCTCGGACATTTCCATATTCCAAGTCAAAAGGCAATTAAAATATATGGGATATTTTCTATGGATTGTACAATTCATCATAATATACAGGAAACATCTTTGCAATTTTTCAGGTAAAAATGTTTTCACCTGCCAGCAATCAATCACATGAAATATACGTTGTACAACATTTTCAGGAAAGAGGAAGGATCTGATCACTTTCAAATCTGATACAATGAATTAAAAGCAGAACACATTCAGCAGCAGCTTCAAACCTATGGACAAAACATAAAACTGCCCCAGAGATAGTAGGAACTGCAGATGCTGCAGAATCTGAGATAACAAGGTGTGGAGCTGGATGAACACAGCAGGCCAAGCAGCATCATAGGAGCTGGAAGGCTGACGTTTCAGGCTTAGACCCTTTTTCAGAAACGGGGGAGGGGAAGGGAGTTCTGAAATAAATAGGGAGAGAGGGGGAGGTGGATTGAAGATGGATAGAGGGGAAGATTGGTGGACAGGAGACAGACTGGTCAAAGAGGCGGGGATGGAGCCATTAAAAGTGAGTGTTGGTGGGAAGGTAGGTCAGTCTAGGGAGGATGGACAGGTCAAGGGGTGGGATGAGGTTAGTAGGTAGGAGATGGGGGTGGAGCTTGAGGTGGGAGGAGGGGATAGGTAGGAGGAAGGACAGGATAGGGAGGTGTGGATGAGCTGGGCTGGTTTTGAGGTGCAGTAGAGGGAGGGGAGATTTTGAAGCTTGTGAAATCCACATTGATACCATTGGGCTGCAGGGTTCCCAAGTGGAATATGAGTTGCTGTTCCTGCAACCTTCGGGTGGCATCGTGTGGCACTGCAGGAGGCCCAGGATAGACATGTCATCTGCAGAATGGGAGGGGGAGTTGAAAAGGCTTGCGACTGGGAGGTGCAGTTGTTCAGTGCGAACAAAGCATAGATGTTCTGCAAAGCGGTCCCCAAACCTCTGCTTGGTTTCCCTGATGTAGAGGAGGCCACAACGGGAACAGCGGATGCAGTATACCACATTAGCAGATGTGCAGGTGAACACTGCTTGATGTGGAAAGTCTTATTGGGGCCTGGGAAGGGGCTCCTATGATGCTGCTTGGCCTGCTATGTTCATCCAGCTCGACACCTTATAAAACTGCCCCTCCCCAGTTATGTATTTTGAAATGCTATTGTGACATCTCAGTTTGAATATTAATATGCAAATAACAAATCTGGCATAAAAATAACTAAATATATTTGTGATATATAAGACATGAGCAATTAACATGAAAAATCAACAATCAACATTCAATCTATACTATATTAAGACTCAGCTTAAAAGCTATAAATTGTCCAGCTTCTAAACAGAAAGTCGTGAGAAAATTATTGAAGTTTCATAATATGTTAATAAATGGGCAATTTTGATATTGTGAAATTTATGATAATTCATACTTACAATATTGGGGTGGGAGAGTCTAAGTAGAACTCCAATTTCAGTTCGAACTATTTTTTTATCTATCTGTGAAACAATGGAAGATATAAATATATTTTGCTGGAGTATACATAAAATAAAATGTTTAAGTTTTGGTAGCCTACGTAATACCTCAAAACACATGCACACCTACTCTTGCCTCAGTATTCTTAAGTTTAGATTGGTAGTAAAATGAAATCAACTTAGAGTGTTTTTTGACTGTATAATTGTGAAATATGGTTAACATTATTTCAGTGCCCCAGTTGACATACTAAGACTCATCTTTGCTTTGGCTCTAACCATTCTGGTTATAGATTCCAAAAACGAAACATCATCTTTTGTGTCAAAAAATGTTTTCTAATTTCACTCTTGGTTGGTCCAGCTCTAACTTTATTACATTTCCTTGACTCTCTGTGTCTGCTCCCTTATTTAATCATCAACTGATCATGAAGTTACCAGAAAGCTGCAATTAAAAAAAAGGAAATTCTTCTTGATATTGAGTTTTCATAATAACTGAATATGAATCATTTATGAAAGCAATATCATTAGCAAAACTGAGGACAATAATTTGTTCTCCAGCTCTAATTGGTTTACTAAGAAATTTGAACAGTTCTTTAAGGATGCTTGGTAATACCAGCAAAAGGATGGTTCCCAATTTTGCAGCTTCCTTAATTTTACTTCTGCTTTTAAAGTTTTCTGTCTCAGTCACTGTTGCTGTATAAGACATCAGGACTGTAAACTTACTTGAAATTTGGCTTCTTATTAATAATTTATCAATGAACTTATGGTCCTGTGTGTCAAAAAACTTTTACTGATTTTCTTTTATATTAATATCATGAACAGTCAATTTAGTTAACAGTAATAGGCATAGTCCAGGTAAAAACAATGAGTAATAGAGTCATATAGCATGGAAACAGACCTTTGGTCCAACCAGTCCATGTCGAACATAATCCCAAACCAAACTAATCCCACCTGCCTGCTCTTGACCCACATCCCTCTAAATTTTTCCCATTCATTTACTTATCTAAACATTTTCAAATGTTGTAAGTGTACCCTCATCCACCACTTCCTCAGGAAGTTCATTCCGTACACCGTGTAAAAAAATTGCCCCTGATGTCTTTTTTAAATGTCTCTCCTCTCACCTTAAGAATGTGCCCCCTAGTCTTGAAATCTACTATCCTAGAGGAAAGGCAACTACCATTAACTCCTATCGATATCCCCTATTGATTTACAAGCTTCTATAAGGTCACCCTCAACCTCCAACGCTTTTTAACCACCCTGTCTATATGTGACACAAACTTCAAAGAATTATGTGCCTGAACCTATAGGTCACTCTGTTCTACAACACTACCCAAGGTACTACTATTAATTGTGTAAGCTCTGTCCTTGTCTGTTTTGCCAAAATGCAATAACTCGCATTTATCCAGATTGAACTCCATCTGCCAGTTTGCCGCCCATTGACCTATTTGATCAAGATCCCTTTGTAATCTCAGAAAAACTTTGTTACTGTTTACTACGAGTCCTTTAGGTAATGGAGAATTTTAGGGATATCTGTTTTCACACAACTTTAGCAACTTTTGCACCTTCCCCATCTACGAATTTGATTTCCATCTGTGAGGGAAACACCTACCTGTACTTTGGCAGTTATGCAGAAATAAGATCAGTATACAGCAAGTTGCAGAGGTAATTTTCATCTCAATTCATTATTTTAATAATCTTATCACATAAAATATAAATCTGCAAAGTATTGCAACTAGATTGGTGGGATTTCCAGCAACTTTATCATTGACTCAACTCCAGTAGCACTTCATCTTGTTCCTAATAGATTTTACAGCTACCTATGTGTTTTTTGTTGACAGGCTGCTGGTCACTTACACAGAACAAAATCGAGTGATGAAGGAGGTCATCATGTCAACATCAGGTCTCTAAACGACCAATTCATTTAGTGCTGTTCAAGTGCCTGCTCCCCTAACTCTGCTCATTTTTATTTTTCAGTTAATAATTTAATTCTTTTTTAATGCCTTGATTAAATGTGCTTCCATCACACTCTTGCGCAGTATATTCCATATCATGAACATTCACTGCATGGAAAAGATTTTCGTTATGTTGCTTTTGTTTCATTTGTCAATCATTTCATAACCCACTCTATACTTGATTCTTTTAGAAGGATCTTCTCCCCATCCACTCTACCTAGACTCCACGTGAATTTGATTACCTCTATGAGATCAGCCTTATGTTCTTTGAAGTAAACACTCCCAACTGCTCCAATCTATTTTCATGACAGAAGTTCCTCATTCCTGGAAAATGAATCTTTGCTGCACTCTTTCCTAGATATAGCGCCACAACTAGAGACAAAACTCCAAGTAAATCCAAAGTAACATCATATTCAAATTCAGTACCACCTCCTAGCTCTTGCACTCTCTGCCCCGATTAATGAGGTAATACTGTATGCTTTATTATTTGCTGTCTCAACCCGCCATGCTGCCTTCAATGACTCTTGATATGTACACCCAAGTCTCTGCTCCTGCACACCCAATATTTTATACTGTATCTCTTTATATTTCCAGAAAAATAAATATTTTATATAATACTAAAATGCACAATTGTAGAGATTGGAAATGCCTCTGAGGAAGAAGAACAATGGAGGGATTCCAAACTGAAGAGGGAGCAACTAGGACCAGTATACTGTAAAGATCACACTATACGAGGGTCACTGTTAAATCTGAAACCAGCTCTACACACTAATGGCCCACTTTCACAATCCTATTAGGGATCACTGATGTGCCAAGAAGTGCCAAACAAGTAGTGATTAACCAAAAGAAATATTCCACAAAATTTCATGTCTTTAAACTGAAACAAATTTCATTTCATATCAAGTTAATGCTTATTTCCCTGGAAGCTCCACTTTTAATGTATTTTAATGTGCCAGTACACTTCTACCCCAGAGAAAAAATCTCAGGTGTCTTCGTGGAGGTGATAGCTACTGTCTTCAGGTAATGACAATTGTGCATATTTAATATCAGTAGTATACTAATATCTATGTAGTGACCAGTCACGTTATTAAACAAACAATTGGAAAGTTGAAGACACATCTTGGGGTGCTTAGATTACTATTCAGGTTATAAAATATGTTTAAATGTCTAGCTTGTCAACGTATACTGTCTGTTGTGCAATTTTGCATTACTAAGTGAGGTTGGCACAGAGGAAATACAAATATACAAAATATGAGCAAAAGTAGGCTGCCGAGACTACTCCGCCATTCCAATTAATCCCATAACATATGATTCTCTCATTAAACAAGAATCTACCTCAGCCTTAAAAATATTTAACAATCACCTGTGAACTAATCTAAGCCCCTCCCCCTACACTATCCCATCATTATCCATATGTTTATCCAAGGACTGTTTAAATGTCCCCACAGTTAACTATGTTGGCAGGCAGGGCGTTCCACGCCCTTACCACTCTCTGAGGTTCTGCGCTGTATTGTTCTATGTTCTACGTTCTCCACTGCCTTTTGAGGCAGAGAGCTTCAAAGTCACACAACCCTCTTAAGGAAAAAAAATTCTCTTTCTGTCTGTCTTAAAATGGTGGCCCCAATTTTTTGAATGGTGTCTCATCATTTTGGATTGACTGACAAGAGAAAACAATCATTCCCCTTTGTCAAGACGATTTTGGGTCTTAAAATCATCCCTCGCTCTTCCGAACTCCAACGGAAACTGAGCCCAGCCAGCACAATGTATCCTCAGAACGTACTCATTCCAGGTATCTGAACTGCCTCCAATGCATTTACATCCTTCCTTAAACAACGAGATCTAAACTGCACACAGTATTTTAAAATGTCAACTGAAAGACACATTCACAGATCTTTCATTGCAGAGTTGTTATCTTGACTTCTATATCAGACTAGGGTGTTAACAGCTTCTCCTTATAGAACCGAGAGTTGCAGGAATGGTGCTGGCTGATTGTGTGTGACACTGACAGAAAAGGTCAATAATCATGGAACTGTGGGTAAGTAGTAACTATGGATAAATTGTGAAAGATTGTTTCTACTTGTGATAAAATGGGAGCAGAGGCTAAAGATGTGGTGCGCCGACAACATATGGTCTGTAGCAATTCAAAAAAACATCAAGTCCTTCACAAAGGGAATTAGTGATGGACAACAAATGCTGACTTTTCCAACAAAGCTCACATCCCACTGAGGCAGTGACTAAAATATAATTTGGAAAGGAACTGGACAAGTATTTGAAAGGAGGAATACAAGAGGATCTGTGGGAAATGGAATTACTATCTCAGGCATCGGGAGATGAACAGGTTTCTCACTTGCTGAACTTTTATCCTTCTATGATATGTGTTCATTAATTGAGTTCAGAAAGTGGCTTACAAATGTTAGTGCTGAGCTGAGTTTTTGAAGTGTAGGAGGGAGCTTGGCAGACTACCTTGCTGAAGCATTGGGTGGGACCCCCCATATTCATACATACATACCTACGCACACATGCACACACACATTTCTCAAGCAACTCAATCAATCTTATACTTTGTAATTGTAATCTTATAACTGGGGCTAGATAGAATAGCCATGCAAGTATGTTAATACAAAACCTTTTGTGGATCACTAACAGTCTTCGGGGAAGGAAACCTGGTTTTGCTGAAGGGCCACCGACCTGAAACATTGATGGGCGAGGTAAGTAAAAATTCAAGCAATTAACACCCACACTTAGGTAACAAAGTTTGGAGCTGGATGAACATAGCAGGCCAAGCAGCATCTTAGAAGCACAAAAGCTGATGTTTCGGGCCTAGACCCTTCACCAGAAAAAGCTTTTTTCTGATGAAGGGTCCAGGCCTGAAACGTCAGCTTTTATGCTCCTAAGATGCTGCTTGGCCTGATGTGTTCATCCACCTCCACACTTTGTCATCTCGGATTCTCCAGCATCTGCAGTTCCCATTATCTGTAACACCCACACTTGCTTGGTCTGACATATATGGGACACAAGGTCATACACAATGGGGTTGATTCATGGGAAACAAAAAACTCCTGATCAGCATTTTCCACAAGCCCCAGAACAAATGTTCAAAAATTTCTGGAAGATGGGCACCAATAACTGCTGATGTGGCTTGATGTCCTTCCACAATTTTTTCTCTTCTTCGTCCACAGTTGTAGCATATTCATGAAGTAGACCATTATGCTTGTCCCATGTCATACATTTCAAAAGATCCACTATTAATGCGCATCTGATAAAAAAAATAGTGCAACTTCTAATGCAGTATCTCAGTTTAACATAAGAAAAATGTTTTTCTTATTCCAATGCAACTATTTCTGATATATCATATTTTACTAAGAAAATATAGCACTTTTTGGCAGAGGTCAACAGTGATAAAACAATTCAATAATGGATTTAATAGGCTTTAGCAAGAAACAATGAAGTCCCTAAAAATAAGTGGTCTTAGCATTTACTATAGCACCATTTTATATAATTGTGCAAATACATTTTTTTTGCAGGTGGCAGGAAATGTGTAATGGTAGTGGAATTGTGTAAAAGAAAAAAACCTGGATTAAAACAAAGGCTTAATCATTAGCAATATTAGATGCCTCCACTTCTTTATTTTAATAAATTAATGAGAAATTTGATGGTAGAGGTACATTTTGCAAATAGTAACAAAATAACAGAATTTCATACTTCATAAAACAAAGAACTTGGGATGCTAGAAATCTGAAACAAAAACAGAAATTGCTGGAGAAACTCAACAGGTCTGGCAACGTCTGTGAAGGATAAACAGAATTAATGTTTCGATCACAGTGATCCTTCTTCAGAACAGAATTTTGAGTTATGCTTGCAAGCTAGAATGGAAATTTTCAAATAAAGATTTTCAATTTAAGTTGGAAAATTATAACGGCTTTGGAGATGAGGTTGCCACAGTAAAGTGGCTACCACAAACAGTGGGAAATACTCAAAGACAAACTCAGTACAATGCAAGATGAGTAGATACGCCCATAAGACAGAAGCCCCCATTGCACAAACAATCATGGCCAACAAATAAGACAAAAGACAGCATCAAGCTAAAAGGAAAAGCTTACTGCAAATGCAAGGCAAACTGGAAAATTATTTGACTGGAAGAGTTACAATGAGATATTAAAACAATACAATAACGGAGAGAGGAGGCATGATCAAAATAATAACATAAACTGTAAAAGTTGTTTTTCCTATATATTGGAAAGAAAATAGTAGAAGGCAATATGGTTCATTAAAGACTAATGCTTCCAAGTTTATATTAGGTAAAGAGAAAATGGTAGGCTTGTGTCAGAACATTAGTGGCCGGCTATAAATAAAATTTGAGTGTCACAAGGGAACTGAAAAGTAAGTCAAGGAAATGAATTAAATGAATTGACTACGGGTAAAAAAAATTATTAATATAATGGGAAATAAGTGGCATATCTCCAGGAGTTTGCAAGTTCACATCACTTAGGAACGCACAAAATAGACGAGGCTACGGCCTCGTGGTATTATCACTGGACTGATTAATACAGAGACACTGATAGTATTCTGGGACCTGGGTTTGAGTTCTGCCATGGCAAATGTGGAACTTGAATTCTATAAAAATTTGGAATTAAGAGGCTAATGATGATAATGAAACCATTATTAAATGTTGGAAAAAGCCATCCGGTTCACTAATGTCCTTTGGGGAAGGAAGTCTCTAACCATACTTGGTCTGGCCTACATATGACTCCAGACCCAATGCGGTTGACTCTTAACTGCCCTCTGGACAATGAGAGATGGGTAATAAATGTTTTAGCGTAGCTAGAAACACCCACATCTTGTGAAAGAATAAAAAGATGACAGGCCATTTGTTCTTTTAAAGGGTGTTCAACCATTCATGAAGTTCATTGCAAATGTCATTCCCCTGTTTAAGATCAGTATCAGTTCTATGGCATATGTGTTAGATTTTTGTTAGACAACGGAGTCAAGGTTAATGGAGTGCAGACACAGAAGTTAATCCAAGATCTTGACCGGCTTAGTTATGAGCAGAATTTTACCCCCATAATCAAGCTAGCCCACCATCTTGTAACTGAGGCCCTTAAGTGGGAAACCCTGGCATTTTACCTGATGGAGAGATGCTTTGTCATCTTGGGACACGACCAAAAGAAAGCTGGTGGCCTCCTCCTTACTTGGGGTAGGTAGGGAGATTCTCACAATGAGACGGTATGTGCCTTACAGAAGGTCCTGTCAGCAACATGGTCCAGCCCATGTGAAGGCTACTCTTCTACATTCACAATCAACTGCCATCTCCACTCCAAACCCATTTCGTGCAGGGAATCACTGGGGCAAATTTCACTAACTTGCACTCTGAGCCTGCTCCCTGGTCACTGGCATAGAACTGGTGCTGTTTCAGCAGGGTCCACTCTTGCTGGTGCTGCTAGAACACAGGATCCGTCAGTCATCTGATTCTTGGTAATGAGCTATTCTGATTTGGAGGGGCTACACCGTAAATTTTAGTCATGGCTTTGAGGGGCAAAGTTGTACTCACTTTGACTCTTCAGTGTGTGAGTGGAGACACTGCCTCTGCCAAAATCTTGGCCAAAATGATCAAGTAGTTGAGCTGGTCAATATTTATCTCCATGGTTGTCATTATCTAATTCCTTTACACAGGACAGAAATAAACCATGCAACCCATGGTCTATTCTATACATTCTGTACAATCCCAGTTGATAGTGTTAAGTGAAAAAGAGAAACTCTGACAGCAAGTCATTAAATGAAAGAAATTGCACCACAAGATTCCATAGTCAAATCAAAATGAATTTTACTTTACAAGAAACATATCAAGCAACATGTATTCATCAGCAATTGCAAGATCCAAGACACCATGATGACTTGGGACTAATCACTAATCATTCACTGTCACTGGGTCAAGATCCTGAAACAGCCTTCCTAATAATATTGTAGATGTACCTACACAACATGTCCTCAGAGCTTCAAGAAGACAGCTCACCACAACTTTTTCCAACGGCAGTTAGGGATGGGCAACAAATAATGGCCTAACCAGTGACGTCCACATCCTGTGAAAAGAAGTCTGAAACAGAAAAAAAATTTAGCTATTTAGCCATGGCCCACATCAACGCTAGCCTCCTAGCCTTCCTTGATCCCTTGCAATTTGCCTAGCGAAACAGGTCCACGGCGGATGCCACATCTCTAGCCCCACTCTCGTCCCTGGAATATCTGGACAATAAGGATACCTATGTCAGGCTCCTACTTATCGATTTCACCATCAACAGTATAACTCCAACAAAACTGACCTCAAAACTCTGAGACCTATGTCTCAGCTCTGCCCTCTGCAACTGGATCCTCAGCTCCCTGATCCACAATAATCCTAGACACCAGCACCCCACAAAGATGTGTACTCAGCCCCCTATTGTACTCCCTGAACATTCACGACTGTGTGGCCAAATTTTGTCAGAACACAATCTACAAGTTCATTGACACTACAGTTGTAGGCCAGACATCAAAAAATGATGAGTCAGAATACAGGAAGGAGATACAATGCTTGCTGTCATGGTGCAATGGTAACAAACGCTCTCTCAATGTCAGCAAAAGAAAAGAAGTGATCATTGACTTCAGGAAGAAATGAGGAGGATGCACCCCAATCTACATCAATAGAGCTTAGGCGCAGAAGGTTGAGAGCATCAAGTTCCTTGGAATGATGTTACCAACAATCTATCCTGGACTTCCCATTTGGATGCAATCATTAAGAAGGCACAACAATGTTTCTTCTTCCACAGGGGGCTTAGGAAATTCAGCAACTTTTACAGGCGCACCAAAAGAAAGCATTCTACTTGAGTGCATCACAGCGTGGTATCGCAACTGCTCCTCCCAGAACTGGAGAAACTACAGAAAGTTGCGTACATAGCCCAGACCCTACAAAAGCCAACCTCCATCTACACTTCCCATTGCCGCGGAAAGGCTGCCAACATCATCAAAGATCCCTCCCACCCCAGAAATACTCTCCTCTGACCTCATCCATTAGGCAGAAGACACAGAAGCCTGAACACGTATCAACAGGTTTACGGACAGCTTCTTCCCTCATGTTACTAGATTGCTGAATGGAGCTCTCTAGTTTCAAATCTAATGTTGATCTCGCTTTTGTGCACCTCCTGTGCAGCTATAATTCTGTATGCCTCGCTCTGTTTAAACACCCTATGATCTGACGTCCTTGTATGTTATGATTTGCCTATACCTCATGCAAAATAAAACTTTTCACTGGATTCAGGTGTATGTGACCACAAAAATCAATTCAAATTAACATGCCTTTGAAGTTCCTTCACTTCTTGGGATCAAACCAAAGTGCCACTAATCACAGAAATTCGCTTTGATTCTCCTCAGTGTTTCCACTATCCCCTGTGGTACTGTCTCTACTTTCTTTGGGTTCTTCCACCGGCTAAACAATCCTCTGTGTGTGGACATTCCGTTTCAAATGTGTTCCTCAACCTGAGATATACTCCTGATTCTGGTTATCCAGTTATTTCTGCTCTCCAGCTGTTTTTCAGCTGTCAATAGATCTCTTCTTCCGCTGCCCACTGAACTCAAGGATTACACTCAACAGGATGGGAGATAAAGGGGCCCAAGACAGCTTCCAAATTCCCAGAATTCCTACTTAGCCATCAGTATGAATTACACATTTTATAGCAACAGAATTTGGTTGAGATGCCTAAGAAATATTTTAGATTAATTCTAAGATTCAAAATCAAATCTTTTGATTCTGCCACCCAGCTTAATAAATTTTAACAAAGTCAGGGTAATTCTCAGACTTGCTCTCTGCAGTTTCCCAGCTAAATGTCACTTTTTTATGGCTTTTAAACCCCAACTTCCAACCTCATGTGTACTCAGCCCCCTATTGTACTCCCTGAACATTCACGACTGTGTGGCCAAATTTTGTCAGAACACAATCTACAGCTTAATAAATTTTAACAAAGTCAGGGTAATTCTCAGACTTGCTCTCTGCAGTTTCCCAGCTAAATGTCACTTTTTTATGGCTTTTAAACCCCAACTTCCAACCTCATAATTATGCATAGAAGCTTTTGAACTGCCATTATTTGTCTGAATAAATGATCATTAAATAATTTAGTGTCTTATAGCACTGTGTCTGCGTCACTCCGGGCCAGAATGTCCGTACCAAGTCTCACCTGCTCCAGAAGTGTCTCTGAATGCCTGAACAGATTGATTAAAAATAAATGTGACATGCTTCAGCAATTTGAAAAGTTCAACAATTCAATTACATTAGCTCTACAATTTCAATTTTCTTAAACTAAAAATTTCCTATAAAATCATGAATCATGAACTAGATGATTATGACAGACTCTATGCAGTCCCAAAACCAATGGATCAGATCTGAGCTCTGCAGTCCTGCCATACCCAGGCAAGAATGTGGTGGACAATTAAACATCTCTTTGGAGAAAGAGATTCCACTAATATCAATGAACCTAGCACATCAATAAAAAAAAATAGCAAACACCTTCAGGCAAAAGTGCTGAGTGGATAATTCATCGTGGCCACATCAGAAATACCAGTCCACAGTCAAATTTGATTCACTCCATGTTATATCAGAAAACAGAGGAAGGCATTGGATAACGCGGGAATATGCACCCTGAAATAGCTGCAACCCCTAGCCAACATGTTCCAGTATAGTGGCAACACTATCATCTACATAGCAATGTGGAAACTTGACTACAACAATCAGGAAAACTCCGACATCACTAACCGCTGCTCCATCTGCCTATTCTCATGTATCAGCAAAGTGATGGAAGGGATATATAGCAGTGTGATCAAGTGGCACTTACTCAGCAATAATTTGGCAGCATAATGATATTGTCACTGAACTGGGAATCCAAGTTTAAATTCTGGTCAGGGTTCATGGTTTCAAAACCCACCTGAATTTAATTTCAATTAATATGCTCTGCATTCAAAAGCTAGTCTCAATATTGGGTGACCATGAAACTATCCTTGATTGCTACAGAAACACAACTGGTCACTCAGGCTCTTTAAAGAAGCAAATCTGCCATCCTTGTCTGGACTGGCTTACATGTGACTCCAGATCCACGGTAATGGTCTAGCAAGCCATCCAATTCAAGAACAACTAAGAATGGGAACAAATGGCAACCTTGCTCTAGTGACACCCACATCACATCAAATAATACATTTTTAGAAACCTGCTCACTCACGTTCAGCTTGGGATCCTCAGAGGTATTCAAAAATTCTCAGATACCTAAGGGGCAACTTTTTCATGCAGAGGGTGATGTATGAAATGAGCTACCAGAAGAAGCGGTGGAGGCTGGTACAATTATAACATTTAAAAGGCATCTGGATGGGTTTATAAATAGGACAGGTTAGCGGGATATGGGCTAAATATGGGCTTTTTGTGCAGGAAAGGTCATGTCTTACCAACTTAATAGAATTCTTTGAGGACATGACAAAGTTGATTGATGAGGGAAAGGCTGTAGATGTCATATACATGGACTTCAGTAAGGCGTTTGATAAGGTTCCCCATGGCAGGCTGATGGAGAAAGTGAAGTCACATGGGGTGGGTGTGCTAGCTAGATAGATAAAAAACTGGCTAGGCAACAGGAGACAGAGGGTAGTAGTAGAAGGGAGTTTCTCAAATTGGAGACCTGTGACCAGTGGTGTTCCACAGGGATCTGTGCTGAGACCACAGTTGTTTGTGATATATGTAAATGATCTGGAGGAAGTGTAGGTGGTCTGATCAGCAAGTTTGCTGATGACACTAAGATTGGTGGAGTAGCTGATAGTGAAAGGGACTGTCAGAGATTACAGCAGAATATAGATAGACTGGAGAATTTGGCAGATAAATGGCAGATGGAGTTCAATCCGGGCAAATGCGACGTGATGCATTTTGGAAGATCAAATTCAAGGGCAAACTATACAGTAAATGGAAAAGTCCTAGGGAAAATTGATGAACAGAGAGATCTGGGTGTTCAGGAACATTGTTCCCTGAAGGTGACAACGCAGGTCAATAGGGTGGTCAAAAGGACATATGGCATGCTTTCCTTCACTGGGCGGGGTATTGAGTACAAGAGTTGGCAGGTCATGTTGCAGTTGTATAGGGCTTTGGTTCGGCCACATTTGGAGTACAGTGTGCAGTTCTGGTCGCCACATTACCAAAAGGATGTGGATTATTTGGAGAGGGTGCAGAGGAGGTTCACCAGGATGTTGCCTGGTATGTAGGGTGCTAGCTATGAAGAGAGGTTGAGTAGATTAGGATTATTTTCATTAGAAAGACGGAGATTGAGGGGGGACCTGATTGGGGTCTACAAAATCATGAGGGGTATAGACAGGGTGGATAGCAGAAAGCTTTTTCCCAGAGTGGGGGACTCAATTACTAGGGTCAGGAGTTCAAAGTGAGAGGAGGAAAGTTTAAGGGAGATATGTGTGGAAAGTTCTTTACACAGAGGGTGGTGGGTGCCTGGAACGCGTTGCCAGTGGAGGTGGTAGACGCAGACATGTTAGATTCTTTTAAGATATATTTGGACAGGGACATGGATGGGTAGGGAGCAAATGGACACAGACAGTTAGAAAATAGATGACTGGTTAGACAGAGGATCTTGATCGGTGCAGGCTTGGAGGGCCGAAGGGTCTGTTCCTGTGCTGTAGGTTTCTTTGTTCTAAATGCTGGCAAATGGAACTGGATTTATTTAGGATATCTGTACAGCATGGATGAGTTGGACCAAAGGGTCTGTTTCTGTGCTGTACATCTCTAAGGAAGCTAACGTCCACATGCAGTGAGACAGCTGGAGAACATTTAGGTTTGAGTTGATAAATAGGAACTAACTTCAGGTCCACACAAGAACTCGGCAATGATCATTTCTATCAAGAGAGAATCTAACCATCTTCCACTGACGCCACACTGTAGGGATTCTAAGATGATGATTTTATGATGATATTCAATGGCATTATTATTACTGAATCCTCCATACTCAACATCCTGGGGTTACCTTTGATCAGTGAATGCCATGCGTTAATACGTTAGAGTTATTACGACAGGGATGACATACAGGGAATAGGTGTACTTAGCAAAATGAAAGAAGTAGGGCAGGAAGTAGTAATTTCAGGACAATTAGAGAATAGATCAGGAATTGAAGTTTCAAAAGCTACTTTCCAGGAATCAGACTGGATAATAGAAAAGGTTCAGTTGCATCATGTTTTAGATTTCTGAGGAATATCAGAGAGACTTACAAAGGTAAATGCAAAATCATAAATTAACTTTGGCTATAAAAAAACTGTTTCACCAGTTCATGATGTTAATGTAGGGGGTGTGTTACCTAGAAATCACCAGCCTTTCAGGCTTAATACATATTAGAGATGTTAGCTCAAATGAGGGAAGAGATTAAGTTCATGACAGACAATAACATTGTTGAACTGTATCACTGTAGCTGAGGCTCACCTATCATAATAGCACTGAAATTGGATGAGGCAAAGTAATTCTGTATAAGTTCTTGCAAAGTCAAAGTGGTAATAATAGCAGACTCAGATCCTGTTACAAGACTGGAGGTCTGCATTAAATAAACTGCACATGCACAATTTTCAGTCAATTCAACTTGCTAAAAGGAACCTTGCAAATTCCACTGACCAGTAAAGACACAAAAAATTGGCTCTTGTATCAGTGGATAAACTTTATTAATGGAATGTCATGCCATTTAGAATTAAAAATTCAACATCAATGCTGCAAAGATTAACCAATAAATTAACTGAAGAATTTTGTAATTATGCAGTTTACATCAAAAATCTTGTTGCTTTCAACCAAACTAACAGAAACATTTACATCACTTGAATGAATTGTCTGAGTGGCCAGTTTGCTTATAAATCTGGCTAAGGAAATTTGCCCAAGCAGAAGTGAATCATGTGGACCAACACAATGGGACAAGGCCAAAAAGCACCTAGAGAACTGAAAATAAGGGCAATTTGGATTTTTGTGCCTACAACAAAATGTGAAATTTTGCGTTATCCTGACGTGCGAATTTTATTGTAAACTTCAGTGCAGTCACAGTACCTTTAAACAATTTGTTAAAGAAAGGCAGTACGTTTGAACAGAATATGAAAGACTTTTGAAAATGTGAAAGCTGCGCTGATAATGGTACCCATTTTTGCCATGCCAAATCATAAAAATCAAATTGAGTGGCATGGTGACTCAGTGGTTAGTAGTGCTGCCTTACAGCGCTGGGGACCCACATTCGATTCCACCCTCAGGCAACTGTCTGTGTGGAGTTTGCACATTCTCCCTGTGTCTGTGTGGGTTTGCTCCCATTTCCTCCCACAGTCCAAAGATGTGCAGGCTAGGTGGATTGGCCATGCTAAATTACCTTAGTGTTCACGGATGTGTAGAATAGGTGGGTTATAGGTGGACAGGTCTTGGTGGGATGTTCTGAGGGTCAGTGTGGACTTGTTGGGCTGAAGGGCCTGTTTCCACACTATAGGGATTCTATGATACAAATTCTCTGTTACTGCCAGCGACATCAGTGTGGATGCCATTTTATCACAAGAAGACAAAACAGGCATTGAGTGGCCTGTGACTTTTAAGCAAACTGGCTACGTGGCAACTGAAATACTCTGTGGTTAAGAGGGAGACATTGACTCCTCATCATTTAAACACAGAAAACAGGAACAGCGGGAACAGCAGTAGATTATTCAGTCCTTTGTGCCTGGTCCGCCAATCAATATGACCATCGCTGATCATCCAACTCAATACCCTGTTTCCACTTTCTTTCTGTACCCTTAATCCTTCTTGAAAATATTCAATGTTTTGCTTTCAATTGCATTTTGTGTTAGATAATTCCACAGCCTCACCACTGTCTGGGTGAAGAAATTTTTCATCATCTCAGTCCTAAATGACTTACCCTCTACATTCTGGTACTGGATTCCTTGGTCATTGGGAACATTCTTCCTGTGTTTACCCTGTCTAGTCTTTTTAGAATTTTAGAAATTTCTATAAGGTTCCCCCCTCATTCTTCTAAACACCAATGAATAAAGTCCCAACTGATCCCATCTTCTTTCATACATCAGTCCTGCTGTTCCAATATTCAATCTGGGAAATCTTCGTTGCAATCCCTGTATAGCCAGAACATCCTTCCTTGGGTAAGGAGGCCAAAACAGCACACAATACTCTAGGATGATCTCATCAAGGCTGTGTATAATTGCAAAACATCTCAGATTCTCTACTCGAATCTTCTTGCTATCAAAGCCGACATACCATTTGCCTTCTTCACCACCTGCTGCACCTGTATGCTTACTTTTATAATGGACGCAGCACTTTCTCCACTACCAATGGGGAAGGCTAACCAGCCAATAATTCCTGTGTTTTCTCTCTACCTCCTTTTTTAAATGGTGGGGTTACATTAGCAAACCTACAATCTATAGGAACTGTCTGATGAAGCTCTCTGATGTAGGGTCTAGGCCCGAAACGTCAGCTTTTGTGCTCCTGAGATGCTGCTGGGCCTGCTGTGTTCATCCAGCCTCACATTTTATTATCTTGGATTTTCCAGCATCTGCAGTTCCCATTATCACATCTATAGGAACTATTCCTGATTCTAAAAATTACAATTCTTTGTATGTTAATGTGTTACTACCGTTAATGTGACTTAGGAGTAGAGTTAAGAATAGTTTTTGATGCATCATGAAAATACCTCAAAGATACATTTTCATTCTTTATTGGGGATGACGAAATGTAACATGTTGATTTCTATAAATTTTGACACTATTTATTTTAGAATTTGAGTTTTGAACTGTTGGCATGTGGGTTTTTGTAGCAGATGAAAAAAAACCTTGGGCTGATAAGGAGAATTCTTTTTGCATTGGGATAGTTTCTCAAATAAACAGAGTAAGTAGTGAACAGCATTAACTTACTCCCAAGTAGAAGAATCAGAAATTTTTTTTGGCTTAGGGGCTTTTGTTTTCAGTTTGCAGGGATCTTGGTGGAAGTTAGATATATAAAACAGCTTCCGTTGAAGAAAAGTGATAGTTCAGGATTGTTAGGAAGTAGATTACCTCACTGTAAGGGTTTTAGTGTGAAAGTTCTGGACCAGATGTATTTGGTTAGAACCTGAAAGAGATATTTGAAGCTGAGAGAGTCTAAGTTCAGCTGTGTGACTATGTATGGAAGAAAATACCAAAACTCTCAAGACCAGGAAATAAAAGTAACAGTTAAGCCAAACCTATAGATGTAATAGAAAAGGAATACTTTGTGGTGTTGAGTGCTGTAAAATGATAGTGTTGCAACAGATGGGTGTGTATTTTTACTGTTTGTTTTAAAATCTTTTAAACTGTCTTATATGTAAATAGCTTGGTCCATTTATTTCTTTTTATTTGTGCAATAAACTTCAGTCTAACCATTAAATCCTGATCTGCAGCAATGCGTACTTGTATTTCAGTGAGGCCACCTCATTAAAAAAAACTAAAAATGATTTGTCAAGCCAGATTTCAGTCTGGGATCTGACTTGTTTAGTTATAACATCAGTTGAGATCAGAACATCCTGCTGATCTCTAGAATTGACTGTGCCCTTTCCTTGGCTGATGTGGAAGACAGTCCCAACTGATTATTGACCAGACCCCTGTCAAATCTCTGTACATTTCTCCAACTGATGAACTGCAAATTTGCTGACTGCTTTCACTGGCCATGTCCACTTCTTTGCACTGTAATGAGATGGGGTCCCTATCTCTGACAATCTCAAGCAGACAAGTGACCATGCCCAAGCCCTTTAATGATCATGGACCTTGCTCTTGACTGACTATATTGAGATCCTCTGACTAGCAACAGTCCCCCTTGATTTTTGCAGTGGGTAGGAGAATCAGAAATTGCATTTTAATGTGGTAAGATTATATAGTAATGAGGGTGATAATGAACAACAATTCATGCTAATAGACCTCTTGTTGTTCATTGCCAAGAAACTCAAGAAGCTGCCCAAAACCTAGCTAGAAATGGGACTTTTTGACCTCGATATTGGAAAGTTTCTTACTGGATATGTCACCTGATTTTCCCAAAGTTCTTGTCATAGCCCACCTCATTCAGGGGTTGGAAAGATTTTATCCATCTTCTATATTGATCATTCTGCCCTTGAAACCTACCTTTTTTTCAGTATTCCCTTCCTCTCTTAAGTCCTTTAATATGATCTGTCTAAGCATTTTGATTTTAACAATGGCCAGAGCATAGGCTTCCTGGGAAGCTCAAATCAACAGCATCCAGAAGAAGGAGGCCACAAGTGTTAAGCTCATCATCTCAGTGTACACTTCACCTGACAATGGTTTTTAAGTAGAAAAAAAAACCTTGAAAAATCTATTTTTGAAGCCTTCAGAAAGCAACTTCCCAAAAACTGAGTATGAAGAGCACAGAAGATTAGTAACCACATCATAACTCATAATTCGTGACAAATAAAACAGTTAAATCATAGAATTTATCCTCATAATATTTTATTCCATCAAAGTTTAATTCAGTGGAAATCTCAATTAATCATTAATTTCTACTATCTGCCTGGAGATTCTCTTTCATTATGGCAATTAAGATGGGGAAACTGCTGTAATCAGAAATTGAACTGTGAGCATTCAGCTAAAATGAAATACATGCACAGATTTGTAATTTGAACAAAGCAATCTGGCATTTTATCCATAATCGAATACCACAAATTAATACAGTTTGTCACTTAAAATAATTACAACGAAGGACATTTCCTTTTCTCATCCAGTTTCTTCCTGCTTTCCATTAAATCTACCCTCTTGTTTCCTACAAACAAAACCATTTGTGCTAACAAAAGATGTAATGGCATTTCTTGTCTAAGCAAAGTAAAAACTCACAGTTTTCTTCAGTACTTTCACAGCAAAAGGCTTCTCAGTTCCTTTTTGTCTACATTGATACACGACTGAAGTAGCACCACTAAAAAAAGGAATATAAAGTTTTTTAGTCATTATACTTTATATTGATTGTACATATGTATTCACATTTAAACAGATATCATATCATTACATAGAGCTATATTAAGAGCTTCTTTACATATCTGCCTAATTTAACAACACTTTTTGAGACCTTCCAGGTCTGCTTTCTTCCAGATATTTTGAGCTAAACTGTTCAAACATGTTAACAGATTCCTCTGGAGCAGGATGGCATTTGAATCCAGATGTCTTGGCCTGAATGTAGAGACACTATCACTGCATCACAAACGTCTTCAAATCTTGTGACTTGAAGCCCAAAGTGTTATTCACTGAGCCAGTGCTACACCAAGGCATTTCTTTTAGCATCGCTGTGAGCTGCAATGTGTTATTTGAGGCATTTTTCCAAAAATCAGTTCTGAGAAAATATGGAGCTCAGCCACATACATGTTACATTATAGTAGAACAAGTAAACTAATTATGCTGACATCGTTCAGTAAAATTTGTTCAAAATAAAGTCCATAATGATATTTTCTGCTGCACAGTAGAAGAAACAGCAAGAATGATGAAGATTTCATAATTAATTATGAAAATATATTATATGGATATAGTGCAGTATGCCATGACATGGGTTTATCATATTAAAAAAATTGATTGCGTGAGCAGAAGATTTAAATCCTACTCACACTGAAGTTGGTAGTATCTCTTTCTGTGGACTGGAAGGCTCTAGAGCTAATCGTGCAAAAGACGATATCTAAGCTTGTCAATGATACAAAATTTGTAAGCATTTCACCACCTTTTTTTCGTCTGCGTCAGTCTATTCACATGTGTGTAGAAAAGTTTTATAAAGGGGCTAGAGTTTTAACAGGTAGAGTCATATGTCTATGCTTCATAATTGTTTACCTTTGGCTAGAATCTATTTATTTCAAAAAAATAGCAATTCCTGCTAAGTACTGAAACATGGCTCAAGTTTCTGTCATCCTGGGTCAATAAAAATAGGTAACTTGGGAATGTGTGATCAGAGATAGTGGGAACTACAGATGCTGGAGAATCCGAGATAACAAAGTGTGGAGCTGGATGAACACAGCAGGCCAAGCAGCATCTTAGGAGCACAAAAGCTGACGTTTCAGGCCTAAACCCCAGGGTCTAGGCCCGAAATGTCAGTTTTTGTGCTCCTAAGATGCTGCTTGGCCTGCCATGTTCATCCAGCTCCACACTCTGTTAACTTGGGAATTTTGTGTGTTTGGTAAAAACTTTACCTTTTCTAACACCTTCAGGAATATTAAACTTGATGTGTAGCATGTAACCCAGGGAGGGGTAAAAATAATAGGTCAGAATTTTGTTGCCTCTGTTTCCTCTCACTGTTCTGGTGACATCTCAATGAACTCACAATATGCTGATTCTACGCAAATTCTTTGTTAACTAATTTTTCATAAACCCGAAAGAACTGCAGATGCTGGAAATCAAAAACAAAAATAGTAATTGCTGGAAAACCTAACTGGTCTAGCAACATCTGTAAACAGAAATCAGAGCTAACATTTTGGGTTCAGTGACCCTTCTTCACAGCTGATGGTGCCTAGGATTGGTATTTATGCAGAAGATGGGGTGGGGTAAGGGTGTAGTAAACTCTCGGTGGAGATAGAGTTCAAAGGGAGAGAAAAATAGCCAAATGTTTTTCTCTCTTTTTGAGCTCTGTCTCCACCTATAGTTTTCTGTCTCCCCTCTCCCCCCAACCCCATCTTCTGCATAAATACCAACCTAGCTACCATCAGCTCCAAAGGGGTCACTGGACTCAAAATATTAACTCTGACTTCTCTTCACAGATGCTGCCAAGCTATCCTAGTGTGTCAATTTGTCCACTTATGAGATTAGTAGGGTGACAAAAGCACTGAAGGGGTGTGATTCCTATATGTGCAGGGGATTATTAACTGCATCATAACAATCAAATCAGTCTCATATCAGCCCGAAGTATTCATCAATCAAAACTCATTTCACTAATTAAACTGGTATAGCTCATATGTGACCACAACTGGTTTTCACACGTCCATATAAGATATTCTGAAAGCTTCCATGATTCTTTCAGTCTGTGTCAGTCACAGATCCCATAGGTTTTGTCATGAAAACAAAGAGTGATTGGTTAGCTCCTTGAAGCTAGAAGACACATACCCACAAGGGTTATCAAAATACCAAGCCATTTGGTTGTTGAAGTTGGATTCAGGTGCTTCAGCATACTTGAAGCTCCTTTCTTTACATTCATCAAGGTTCTCCAGCATAACTGTGGTCTGCTAAGCCTTGAGTTCCAACTGATGCTGGGACAGCCAGGGGGATGGAGGCCTGAGTGGAGCGGGAATGGCTAGTGGGTTAAAGGCCCGAGCAATTCAGGGATGGCCAGTGGGCTGGAGGCTTCGGTGAAGCAGGAATAGCCAGCGGACTGGATCTCGATTGGAGCGGGTATAGCCAGTGGCCTGGAAGCTCAGGAGGAGCGGGATCCATTGTTGAATTGGAGACCGGTGTGACAGTCAGTGGCTTGCAAACCTAGTAGAAGCCCCCCGCACAGATCTATTGCAGGGCCTTTATAGAAAGACTGTAATGCTTATCTTAACTTTATTTATCATTTCTCCAACCTTTACTATGAATAACCATAAGTTTTGCTTTTTTTTCCCTTTATTTCTCTATTTTGCATCTAAGATTTGTACCTAGGTACTTTATACCTAAGATGGTGCCATTTGGGCAACACTGTAAACTTTTCACTGTACACTTGTACTTCTGTACTTGAATGCATGTGACAATAAAGGGTATTCGATTCTATTCCATTCCAATTGTAAGTGCACCATCTTACCAAAGCTCCTTTGCCAGAATCTTGCAAGACCACAACCTTTACCACCTACAATAATAAGATGCTAATTTTATTATCAAGCTTAAGGATACACAGGTAAAGGGAATTGATTGATTAAACACATAGCAATAAGCAGATAAGGCTGTTATGGTGCAGTGACAGTGTCCTAACCTCCCAGTTAGGAGGCACAGGATTCAAGTCCCAAGTGCTCCAGATGTGTGTCATAACATGCCTGATTAGGTTGATTAAAAATACCTACCTATTAATGAAAAAAGAGTTTTAACATTACAATTATCCAGACACCTATCTTTTGGGCTCCTCTGGTGCAGTAGTAATTTCCCTAGCTGTGGGCCAGGAGATCTGGGTTCAAATGCTATTTGCCCTAGAGGTGTGTCATCAATCTCTGGACAGGCTGATTAGAAAAATGTTGATGCAGGCAATCTGGCAATTGCTGTAATGTCAAATTTCAGGCCATCCCATCTATGATGGGTAAATCAGAATTCTGCCCCTGACATTAGTGTAAATTGGTCCAATCATCTGAAAAAATGTAAGCAAAGAAAGACTTAGGGCTCTTGTGGTGCAGTGGTCGTGCTCTATTTTTGTATCAGGAAAGACTGAGTTCAAAACCCACCTGCTCCAGAGGTATGTTGTAACATTTCTGCGCAGGTTGATTAAGAAATATCCAGAGTTTACAGAGCTCAGACCAGGGTGTCTGGGTTTAGGTCCCACCTGTTGTAGAGGTATAAAATAATGTGGATTCTCTAATTAACTTTTCAATGACCTGGATTTAAAGGGTAATTAAAGGTACTGAAATTTTGATTAATTAATTTCAGAGTTCAGTCCTCAACTCATCCCATTTGTTAATATTAATTTAATGACGTACTGTTGTCAAGAACACCAATTTCAGCCTTAATAAGTAGGCAATGTTAACAAATGTATTGCACAAGAAAGTAATTGTAAAGTTGAATACAGCCATCTACTGGTGATAGGTATGGTTGATACAAAAGGGAGAAATTGAAGGACCAAGTATATTAAACAATGGTTCCTAATTCAACATCACAATGTTGCAGGATTTGCAATCCACTCTTTGGCTCGATTAAATTGTGGCTAAACATTCAAGGTATACCTAGTCCAGTGATACATGGTATAAGACTTTATGATTCGATGTTAGACTATGTACAGTCAACATCCAAAACAAAATAATGTGCAGACATTTCTTCACGGTACAAAGGCACGACAAGTCTTTTTCAGAACGTCTTAAATGCTGTACTATCCTCTAACTTATTTTAACACATTTATCTTTTCTTAATAGCAGTAATAGCATCAAAGATTTATGTTCCAAAACTTGCCAAGTCCCTCACCAAGCTGTTCCAAAAATGCTGGCTTGGGAACTACATAACTGAAAGGGTATTAGAGAAGGTGCAGAATTATTCAAAGATTGCCCAGTTATATTCACTACTCAAAAAGCAGGAAAAATCCAACTTGGCAAATTACCATCCCAACACTCTGAGCTTGATCATCAGTAAAGTATTAGAAGGGGTCATCAACAGTGCTATCAAGCAGTACTAACTCAGCACTGACCTGTTCGCTGAAACTCAGTATGCATTTCAACAGGGCCTCTTAGTTCCTGACCTCACTGCAACTTTGATTCAAATATTGACAAAAGAGGTGAACTCCAGATGGAGGGTGAGAGTGACTGCCTTAGCATCAAGCCCACATTTGGCTGAGCGTGGCATTGATGAGCCCTAATTAAACTAGAGTCAATGGGAATCAGCAGAAAAATTATCACTGGTTGGAGTTATGCTTAGCACAAAGGAAGACAGTTATGGCTGTTGGAGGTTAGTCATCTCAGCTCCAAGGCACCTCTGTAGGAGTTCCTGTAGGGTAGTGTCCTAGGCCCAACTATCTTCAGCTGCTTCATCAATGACTTTCCTCAATCACAAGATCAAATGTGGAGATGTTTGCTGATGATTGCACTATGTTCAGCACTATTCGTGATTGCTCAGATACTGAAGCAGTCCATTTTCAAATGCAGCAAGACCTGGACAATATTCAGGTTTGGATAGACAAGTGCCAGGTAACATTTATGCCACCCATGTGCCAGGCAATGACCATCCCCAACAGAATCACCTATTCACACTCAATGGTTTTGCCATTACTGAATCCGTGACTATCAACATGCTGGGGGTTAATGTTGACCAGAAACTGAACTAGACTAATCATACAAATATTGTGATTATAACAGGCTTGGAATCCTGCAAGAAGTAACAGCCTTTCTGACTCCTGAAAGCCTGTTCACCTTTTACAACACACAAGCCAGGGGTGTGATAGAACACTCCTCACTTGCCTAAATGAGTGGAATTTGAACAACAATCAAGCAGCTGGACACCATCCAGGGGAAAGCCAGCTATTTGGCATCACATCCACAAACATTCATTCCCTCCACCACTGATGCACAGGAACAGCACTATGTACCATCTATAAAATGCACAATAAATTTTCACCAAGATTCCTTAGTCAGCACCTTCCAAACCCACATCCACTGTTATTGAGAATTACAAGGGCAGAAGATACTTTGGAATACCATCACCTCGAAGTTCCTTTCAAAACTACATGCCATGCTCTCTTGGAAATATATGGCTGTTCCTTCAGTGTTGTTGTGTCAAAATTCTGGAAATCCTTTTCTAACCACATTTTGGCTATACCAAATGGATGACAGCGTTTCAAGAAAGCATATCACCGCCATCTTCTCAAGGACAACTAGGGATGAGCAATAAATGCTGGCCCAGCAGCAAAGCCCACATCTGGAACAAACAAAAATAATGTACAGCATCCTTGTCGTCTTTTTCTATAGTAGTATAGAGTACAAAAGCAAGGAAGGTATGCTAAACCTATTTTAAAAAAGTGCTGGCTTGGGTACTACATAATTGAAAGGTATTAGAGAGGGTGTAGAATTATTCAAAAGAATAGTTCCAGGATGAGGAACCTGAGTTATGTAGAAAGATTGGAAAAGTTGGGGCTATCTGTGGAAGAGAAGGTTGGGAGGAGATTTTATGAATGTATTCAAAATCATAACAGATCAGAACAGGGAAGTTAGGGAGAAATAATTCCCATTGGCGGACTGATTGAGAGCTAGAGAGCACAAGTTTAAGCTAACTGGCAAAAGAAGCAATGGTGACATGAGGAAAAAACGGCAATAGGGTTAGGGTTAGTCCAAAAGGTTCACTACCACCCTTTACTGTCACTCAGTCAACTTTTTGTCCATGTTGTCTATGACTTCAAATTTGTTGACAAGCCTATCATCTGGCACTCTATTAACTTCTCTTTGGAAATATATTCACGTTACATCAACTATAATATTCTGTTGGCTCAGCCAAAAACTGAAGCAAGTAGTTAAATGTGGTTTGATTTTAAATCAGTGCTGGTTTTATGTAATAAATCCACTTTTGTCAAAGTGACTGAAATTTTGTCCCAGATTTTAATCGGGTTCAAGTTCCACTTGCTCCAGAGATGTGCTATAGCATATCTGAACAGGTTGATTAGAAATATCTATAATTTCCAAAAGTATTGCCACTAACAAAGTTAAAATGACTGGCTCATAGTTACTGGCTGTATCTTTACCTATTCTGTGACTAAGGATGTTACTCTGGAACCACCTCGTTATCCAAAGAGAACTGAAAGATTGTCAGTGCCTCTGCAATTTCATCTTATTTCCTATCAGAATCCTCAAATGCATCCCATTTAGTCCTGATGACCAATCAACTTTAAGTAAAGCCAGTCTTTCAAATGTCTCCAACTTAATCAAATTTTTAGTCCATCTAGCATCTCAACTATGTTGCACTTCATTAAAGTAGCACACTGGAAATCAAGCTTCACTATTCCCAGAATCATTATTAAAATTATAGATCTTTAAAAAAAGTAGACAAATTTCCTCAATGTACCTGTGTTTTAGACCCAGGTTGCAGAATGCAGAGGAATGGGATTATTGTATAAAATGCGGAGGAATGGAATTATTGTACAAAATGCGGAGGAATGGGATTGTGGGAGATATAGCAGTTTGGATCGGAAATTAGCTTGCTGAAAGAAGACAGAGGGTGGTAGTTGATGGGAAATGTTCATCCTGGAGACCAGTTATTAATGGTGTACCGTAAGGGTCGGTTTTGGGCCCACTGCTGTTTGTCATTTTTATAAATGACCTGGCTGAGGGTGTAGAAGGATGGGTTAGTAAATTTGAAGACGACACTAAGGTCGGTGGAGTTGTGGATAGTGAAGAAGGATGCTGTGGGTTGCAGAGAGGCATAGATAAGCTGCAGAACTGGGCTGAGAGGTGGCAAATGGAGTTTAATGCAGACAAGTGTGAGGTGACGCACTTTGGTAGGAGTAACCGGAATGCAAAGTACTGGGCTAATGGTAAGATTCTTGGTAGTGTAGATGAGCAGAGAGATCTCGGTGTCCATGTACACACATCCTTGAAAGCTGCCACCCAGGTTGACAGGGCTGTTAAGAAGGCATACAGTGTTTTAGCTTTTATTAATAGAGGAATCGAGTTCCGGAACCAAGAGGTTATGCTGCAGCTGTACAAAACTCTGGTGCGGCCGCACTTGGAGTATTGCGTACAGTTCTGGTCACCGCATTATAAGAAGGATGTGGTAGCTTTGGAAAGGGTGCAGAGGAGATTTACTAAGATGTTGCCTGGTATGGAGAGAAGGTCTTACGAGGAAAGGCTGACAGACTTGAGGCTGTTTTTGTTAGAGAAGAAGGTTGAGAGGTGACTTAATTGAGACATATAAAATAATCAGAGGGTTAGATAGGGTGGATAGGGAGAGCCTTTTTCCTAGGATGGTGACGGCGAGCACGAGGGGGCATCGCTTTAAATTGAGGAGTGAGAGATATAGGACAGATGTCAGAGGTAGTTTCTTTATTCAGAGAGTAGTAAGGGAATGGAATGCTTTGCCTGCAACGGTAGTAGATTCGCCAAATTTAGGTACATTTAAGTCACATTGGATGAGCATATGGACATACATGGAATAGTGTAGGTTAGATGGGCTTGAGATCGGTATGACAGGTCAGCACAACATCGAGGGCCGAAGGGCCTGTACTGTGCTGTAATGTTCTAGGTTCTATAGAAGGCACAGACCAGGTTTCTGTACTTAACAGAGATTACTATCTATTAACAATAAATATTTTTTAGCTACAGGTAAACAATTTAGGGCTATTGATATAAAGCACTTCCAGTTAAAACTCTGACCCCTTTATAAAACTCACCTGACAGACACATACAGACAGGCACAGCAAAAGTGTTATGAGCAGAAAGAAAGACTGGGAAGAAGTTCAATTACTCCTGTTCACAGAGTTTGCTGAGACAGTCCTTTTGGTTTGACAGGACTTGCTTTCCTCAACCTTTCTTCTCCAGGTGTGTTTACTTGCTTGCACGGAACAACTGGTTCCCACGGACTTATTCATTACAAGCCATAGCTTTCAGAAACTGATGATGGAAATAAGCTGGATTTCTCCAGGCTTAAGGACGGTCTTGAGGAAAGAACAGCAGAAGGCCTTTGTCATCAACAACTGATCATCATTCTGCAGAACCAATCAGCTACTTGTTGCAGGTTGAATCTCATTTTGTACACAGTCTCTTGCTCCAATTTGTCTCTAAACCTCCAACTGCTTGAACGAACAGCAGAGTAAACAGTACTTACAATGAATGTCATTAAGCTGATTTTAAGCAGTACAGTAATGCTCTCCACAATGTTTTGTTTTTAAAATGGTCTTTTCTTTTCCCATTTCAGGCCACAATTAAAAATATGGAATAATAAAACTAATGGTCTTTACGAATACTTCTTTGATTTTGACTTTGACAGCCGTTTCTTGAATGGTAATGGCAGAAGCAAAGTACTCACTTAGTATAACAGTAAGCCTTCTGTCTCCATGTCAAGGTTTCCTTGGCCTCACCACTCGTCTTATTACACTTTTAATATTTGCTATTATTATTGAAATTATTGTGTTATTGTAAGGTTCATTCATGTCTTAGTTACCTCCAGACTCAGCAAATCCAATTAACTCTCAATTGGTCTTCAGGGAGAATCTAACACTTCCCCCTTGACACTCAATGTCATCATAATTGGTGAATACCCTCACCACTAGATCCTGAGGATTATTATTAACTAGAAACTAACTGAGACCATGCACATAAATACTGCGGCTATAACAGCAAGTCAGATGCTAGGAAATCTGGAAGTAACTCATCTCCTAATTCCGCTAAGTATATGTGTCATCTACAAAACACAAAAGTATGATGCAATAGTCTCCGCTTTCCTGGATTAGTGAGGATCCAACTACATTCAGGAAGATCAACACCATAAATGACAGAGCCACCCCTTGGAACCCATGTCCCCAAAGTATTAGCCTTCGCTTCTGTAGTGACATTACCTCTACACCACCAACTTCTCAAAATACAGTGATAACTTTGTGTCACTGGTTGAGCAGTTGAGAATTATCCTCTGCTTAAGCAGGTTGATCAAAGCATTCATTAGTCCCTGTTGCTCTGTATTGTGTTCACAAGAGTGACATGCTGACATGTCCCAGAAATTACATTTTCCCTGTGCCTGAATAAATATGAAAAACCATCCCAAAAAAAAATTTCAGTCAACTTAGCAACAAGCTCAACAACCACTCAACTGGAGACAAGCAGGTTTCTGAATACTTCAGCTTTGAAAATTAAGATCAGTTTGCATTCCTCATGTGTGGTGTTCCAGTGGTCCCTTCCATGAATGTGATTTTCAATATGAGGATACCCATGCTCACCCCTACATGCTTCTATAAACTTAGCCCCTGAACTCTCAAATTACATGCAGACTCCATCCCCATGAAACTGTTGGGATGTGCTTTCCAGTCACTTCCTGAATAAGGGAGAAGTTTGAGGATTTGGGATTCCTTATCAGCACATTCTAGTCAGGCAGTTTGAATTATAGGGCACACTTAGCTCCCACTTGCACAGGAAGTGAAGAATCGCAAAAGAAGAATCACTGCTTCATTCAATTAAATTATGGCTGACTGTTATCTTAATTCCATTTTGCTTTGTTCCATATCACTTAATATCCTTATCCAGCAAAATTAAGAGATATGAAATCAAGACAGGTAAATTAAGTTAAAGTACACATTTGATCTAATTGCACAGCAGAACAAGGTCAGGGAGCCAAGGCCTACTCCTCTTCCTTTGATCAGGAACATCACTTGGAAGAGGACACAATGCATACTGAAGTATTCAGTTATACAAGATAGCCCTTTCCATAGGTTAAAATGCAAACATTTACGCGTGGTATCAATTATGCCAACAGTCAACTCTCCCATCTCTTTTTCCTGTTGAAATCTACTATCCTTCACCATCTAGCTTTGATTCGCTGGAACTAGAATTATTCATAGCACTCTCTGTGCATCAACACAGGACAGCAATTTGCACACACTGAATAATCAATCAACTATACACATTGCGCAAAAAATATTACTTTAAAGGCAACTTACTTGAAGTCATTAGTGGCCAAAAAAGACTTTGAATCTGGGAATATTTCAAAATTTTACAGTTGCAAAGTTTTAATTTATAATATGAAGCTATTTTGCAAGAATTTATCACTGCAGGTCACCTCCCTGGCTTGAAGTATGGAGGAGGACCCTGAGCAAGCAGTAGGGACTCCACAATAGAATGGAAAGTTTATGTAAGTTAGAACAGTTCTGAGCAATATTCTGAGGCACCATGCCAACTTCTCAAGCAATTCTGGATGGGAAATATACACTAGCCTTGAACAAAAACAAAAAAGAAGCAGTTTTTCACAGATTTTCCAATAAAATTGTAGCTATCCATACAGGTAATATTTTAAAAAGAACCATGTGGTGTTTTCAAACAAATCCAAGACAAATGCAAGATAATAAAATGTGAGGCTGGATGAACACAGCAGGCCACGCAGCATCTCAGGAGCACAATTGTGCTCCTGAGATGCTGCTTGGCCTGCTGTGTTCATCCAGCCTCACATTTTATTATCTTGGAATCTCCAGCATCTGCAGTTCCCATTATCTCCAAGACAAATGCAGTTGGTTTGTCAATACATAATATGTACCTACAAATACTTTTTCGAAAACACTTTAATTATATGCAACTTTATACGTACCTTTTCTTATTTAAGCAGTTGTACAAAAATAACACAAACATAAATGAAGACAAATAATATACAGCATCGTTTGTGCATTGCTGTTTATATCTCAGTATTTTGAGTTCTTCAACACTTGATCCTAACCAAACAACAGTTTCCAAAATGCACTGTATGTAGCTAGAGCAAAAACAGGAAATGTTACCCTATTGCCGCATTAATGCAGCAGGCAGCTGTTAATGGCTTCCTCACTGACCACAGCCTCAGCTGAAAGCAAGACTAATTACACTGTTACCCAGGAGAACTGGTGATGTGATGCATTTAGAAACAGAAACAATTTACAGTATTTACAATATAAAGCTGACTGCTGGATTCCAACAGAAATGTTTAAATTTATAAATTTACATGCATGCATATTCTTGAACAAACTATTAGCAGGAAAACTATGAATATTACTTGCTTATGTTTACCACTAGAAAGTTTATTTCCATTAGTAATTATTTTTCAAATTAGGTGAGGTAGATAATGCCACTTACTAACATAATTGTTTTAAGTTCATAATGTTTCATGTAACATTTCATTTGTATCAAAGACAATATTAACATAAACAAAGTCATGAGTGCCGAATTTAATAGCTAATAGCTGAAAACATTCTACATAAATTACAGTGGCTCAGTGGTTAGCACTGCTGCCTCACAACACCAGAGACTCAGGTTCATTCCACCCTTGTGTGGCTGTATGGGTTTTCCACATTCTCCTAGCGTCTGCGTAGGTTTCCTCTGGGTGCACTGATGTCCTTCAACAGTCCAAAAATATGTAGGTTAGGTAGACTGACCACTCTAAATTGGCCATAGCATCCAGGGATATGCAGGCTAGGTGGATTAGCCATGGGAAATGCAGGGTTACGTGGACAGGTTAGGGAGTGGGTCTGGCTGAGACACTCTTTGGAGAGTCGGTATAGACATGACGGGCTGAATGGCCTGCCTCCACACTGTAGGGATTCTAAAACAATTGCTAGAAGCATGTGATTGTTAATAGGAGAGTCTGTATTGAATCTTTTTGGGGAATATATACTACCTGTATATTGTCAGCCTGCATGTCTAACATCCAGTCCTGGATGAAATGCAACCTCCCCTGGCTAAACACTGGGAAAACCAAAGCCACTATTGTCACCAACACAATCAATTCGTCACCACCAAATCCTGTAAATATATCCCTGGCAAAGGCTCTTCCAGCCCCTATCTCAGGCTACAAGATACAGAGTGCTTACATTCTGTTTGTGTTTATGACCTGAAATATTGACTTTCTTTCTCTCCATAGATGATGTCTGACCTCCTAACTATTTTGAGTAGTTTCTGTTTTCTTTCAAATCTTCAGCTGTCCAATGCATTCTAGTATTTGCTCCTATTTCGACCCCCTCAACTCTAGCTCATCCAAAACTTTGCTGCGAATATCCTAACCCTGCTTCTGTCCAACTCACCTATCACTTCTGTCCTTAATGATGCACATCAGTGCCTGATTCTCCTAAACATTATAACTTAAATTTCTCATCCCTATGTTTAAATTTCTTTGTGGCTTCCCCTCCTGCCTGCTTTGTAACCTTTCCGTTTCTACTACCCTGAGAATTCTTCAATTCTAATATCCAATTCACGTATTTTGCCTTTGCCTTAGCACTCGACATCCTGACTTCAACTTTTGAGATTGTAAGCTTGACATTCTCTCCGCAAATTTTTCTTTTTTTTTCTCACCTTAAATAGCCTCATCGAAAGTACCTGTTTTGTTACTCTTCCTAATATCTCCTTCCATAGTTTGGTCGAATTTTTTGCATGATTACAATGAAAGACTTTGGCTCCAACATATCAGAAAACTTAAATAATTAGTACCCTCTAGCCAAATTAAAACAAATTTGTAATTAACCCAGTTCACAATTTCAACCGGACAAGGGTAATGAAGGTAATTTTTAATTTTGGTGTAGGTGAAAAATTGGAAGTATTGAAAGAAAATTCAGATTTATTTTACAACATGCAGCTGAATCGATAGCCCTGGCTTTCCGCCTACATTGAAGCTGATAGCTCCCCTCAAAATAATCAAATTAGCAATAAAAGCAGCATACCTAGCACAAAGGAAGATGGTTGTGGTTGTTGCATGTCAGACACCTCAGTTCCAGGACATCATTGCAGGAAATTCTCTGGGTAGTGCTCAGGCCCAGCCAACTTTAGCTGCTTCATTAATGGTTTTCCTTCCATCATAACGTCAAAAATGGGGATTTTCACTAGCATTACACAGTGTTCATAGTTATTTGTGATTCCTCAGGTACTGAGAAGTCCACATCCAAATGTAGCAAGACCTGGAAAATATCCAGGCTTGGATTGATAAATCACAAGTAACATTCACGTCATATAAGTGCAAGGCATTGTCCATTTCCAACAAGAGAGAATCTAGCCATGACACCAAGACATTTAATGACATTAACATCATTGAATGTCCCTTTATCAAAATCCTTGAGGATACCATTGACCAAAAATTGAACTGAACTTGCGATAGAAATACTATGGCTACAACAGTGGTTAGCAAGTCAGAGACATGGAATCCTGCAACAAGTAACTCATCTCAAGACTTCTCAATATAATAAAGTGTGAAGCTGGATGAACACAGCAGGCCCAGCAGCATCTCAGGAGCACAAAAGCTGACATTTCGGGCCTGGACCTCTCTCTGATGAAGGGTCTAGGCCCGAAGCATCAGCTTTTGTGCTCCTGAGATGCTACTTGGCCTGCTGTGTTCATCCAGTTCCACACTTTGTTATCTTGGATTCTCCAGCATCTGCAGTTCCCATTATTCCTGACTTCTCAATGTTAGTTCTGGGGAGGTGCACTGAGCAAGTGAGTTGGCAGCACAAGAGTGCATTTAGGGTTAATCATGTTAGGAGTTGGGGTTGGTGACAGCAAGTGAGGGAAAAAATTGCAGGCTAGAATGAGAGTAATGATCCTTGCTGGGAGAACTGTACAGCAGCAGAGATAGACTGAATGTGAGGCAGCAGAGAGAAAATTATGGCATTTACTTTGGTGGAGTGGAAAAGAATATTGACCTTCTTTCTACCGAGCTATGATTCCTCCAAATGGCAGGAACTGTTCTAACTTGGGTGGCAACCTCAGGCCAGACTGATCTGGCCTGATGCCATGCTACTACTACTGGTCCTGATGAAAACGAAGTCCCATAAATGCACCTGCCCATCCCAGCAGGACGTCCAGATCCCTGCTTGCAAAACTGTGTAACAATTTCCCCGTCCACCATGACCAGGGCAAATGTCAGGAACTGTTCAGGGCAGTTCCAAACTTACAATGCTTGCCTGAGTGCACGTAGGCTTTTAAACATGGCACAGACAGTGGGAATACCAGTGCTTTGACTGATATCCACTAAATAGCAAGTTGATCTATGAATGGAGTATGTCAAGGTGGGACTAGACTCGGACCTAAGGCCCATGGTGGAGCGAGGTAGATCATTAATGAGATGAGTTGATAAGGTACGGTGAGAAATCTCATTCAGTTTCAATGCAAGAATTACTCCAAAAAACTTGATGCACTCGCACTTAAAACAAAACATACTTAAGATTCTTCCCACAACATATGATGCAGATGTATTCAAGTGGAAAGATTCTGTTCAAATATTGTTGATACATAAGAACTGTTAGACCCAACAGTCGGTATTATGGACTAATATGGCGCCAAGGCCATGCAACCTATCAAAAGTGTGCCAACTCTTTCATTGACCATTTCAGGTAATCCCTAACAATTTTCTCCTTCAAGTATTTGAAAGATTACTATTGAATCTGTACCCCTCACTCTATTGTAAGTGCAATTCACATTTTAACCACTCACTGTGCGAGATATTCTCTCCCATGTTGCCTCTAGCTTTTTTCCAATTACTTTAAATCTGTATCCTGTGGAAATCACTCCTTCAGCCACTGGAAAGAGTGTCTCCTTATTTAAGCTAAATATTTCATGATTTTGAACATGATATTTCAAATGGTATCATAAGTGACATGAAACGACATGTTCTTTAAAGAATAAGAGCATTTCCTGAAAATACAATGAATCTCATGTGGCTGACCATCATTTGTCTCTCTAAAATAAGATGAACAGTGGAAGCTACAGTAGTAGTTAACTGGACTGTATTTAATGTAATATTCTTTGTTCTTTTATGGGTGGGTAACATAGGCAAGATCAGCATTTGTTGCCCATTCCTAACTGAGCTTGGCTGACTGGCTTGCTAGGCTAGTTAAGAGATCAGTTAAAAGTCAACCACATTCTTGTTGGTCTGAAAGTGAATGTAGGCTAGGCTAGGTAAAGATAAGAGATTTCCATCCCTAAAGGACATTACTGAACCAGGTATGTTGTCACAATACATTTGACAATGATTTCCTGGTAATCATTACTGAGGCTAACCTTTAGTTCCAGATATATTAATTGAATTTAAATTGAACCAGCTGCTACAGTACTATTTCAACCTATGTACCCAGGCCTCTGGGTTGTTAGGTTAGTGACATCATTACTACATCATCTGAATCTCTCATTATCAATCTGCTTAGAAATATTATAATGCTTCCAACATACGTGAGATTTGAAACCAGACCTTCTGTCTGAAAGACTGGCACATTGCCACAAGAGCCCTTAAGCCAATACTGAAATGAAATCAAGCCATGTATCCTTCTGAAACCCAGGACAGAACCATGTTATTGTTATAGGTAATTGCTTTGTATGCAATCATTCATGCTTTTTCTAAATTATTAACTTCTCCTCGAACAAAAACAATCAAAAAGGATAATTGACAGTATTGAAGTTATCATACACCCAAAAGATTTTAAAATGTTGTGGATTAGGATGGTTATTTACATTAATTAAACAATTAATCAGAAATTTCCCAGTACATACTGAGAAGTGTTCATTACAAGGATGATTTCAGAAATAAAAGCAAAGCACCACAAATACTGGAAATCTAAAATAAAAACAGAAAGTGTTTAAGAAACTTAGCAAGTCTGGTAGCATCTGCAGAGAAAGAAACAGAGTTAATAGTTCAAGTCCAAAATGACTCTTCTTCAAAATTGAAAAGGACTGGAAAATTGTGCTGTCGACATAGGGTGCAGAAGAGCAAGTAAAACAGATTGCAAGGGGGGCCACATCCGAAGATGAAGGTAATGCTAGTGATGGTAAAGAGTTATAAAATGGATGGAGAAGAAAGTGTCTAAAGAAGAAAATGGACCCACTCCGATAACAGCAAAGTCAAAAGGACACAAGTAAGATACATGATGTAGGAAAAGTGGAGTGCAGAGACCATGATATGAATTTGTACAAAAAGTTTAAGAGGAAAATGTGGTATTGGTCCTCAAGATTGCATTGCACTTTATTGCAGCATGGTAGCAGGCCCTGGATGGAGGTGGTAACATGACAGTAAGGTGGTTTATTAACAGACAAAAAAAAACTGCAGATGTTAGAATCCAAGGTAGATAAACAGGAGGCTAGAAGAAGACAGAGGGCCAGATAGCATCTGGAGAAAAGGAACAGTCAATGTTTCGGGTATTACCCTTCTTCAGGACTGGATGTGGGGCTGGGGGAACTGCTGATAAAGGGAGATGGTGGAAGGGGTAGAGGCAGAATGGTGGTGATAGGTGGACGCTGGTGGTAGGTATGCCCTGGTTGGTCAATGGGAGGGTTTACTGAAATGTCAAGGAACTGGAATGTCAGGTCATTCCAGGAAGATGTTCTGCAAAGCAGTCTCGCCAGTTTAAAGATAATAAAATGAGAGGCTGGATGAACACAGCAGGCCAAGCAGCATCTCAGGAGCACAAAAGCTGACGTTTCGGGCCTAGACCCTTCAGAAGGGTCTAGGCCCGAAACGTCAGCTTTTGTGCTCCTGAGATGCTGCTTGGCCTGCTGTGTTCATCCAGCCTCTCATTTTATTATCTTGGAATTCTCCAGCATCTGCAGTTCCCATTATCTCGCCAGTTTAAAGGAGGGTTCATTGTAAGCAACGAACACAGTACACCCAATTAAAAGAAATACAAGCAAAATACCAGTGTCTTTGGGATCTCAACTATTTGTTGACTTTGCTCTCAACATAGTGGGTTCAGTTTCTCCTTTTTACACCTCCACTTGCATCTCTATTTCCCCTTCACCATCATTAGCATGGCCTTTGTTTTTAACATTGGCCAGTCTCACAATCTGTTCCACTTGCTCCTCTACCACCTCTATCAACAAGATAAAAGCCATCATTTTCCAGCCACTTTCAGTTCTGAAGCAGTCTAATTAGACTACAATGGGTAACTCCCTTTCTCTCTCTGTCCACAAATGTTACCAGATCTGCTGAGTTTCTCCAGAACTTCCTACTTTGATTTGAGGAGCTATGGCCAAAGTAAAATCCAGGAGGAAAACTGTGCATTTGCAACCACTACCTTCCATACAGTGCAGATGTTCTCCACGTCAAGTAATTGGGAAAACTGCAACATGCTAGTGCACCAATAAAATGGATTTACGTGCAAGGAGATAGTAAGAACTGCCGATTCTGGAGTCAAAGATAATACAGCATGGAGCTGGAGGAACACAGCAGGTCAGGCAGTACCAGAGGAGCAGGAAAGCTGACGTTTTGGGTTGGGACCCTTCTTCTGAATTTCTGATTTCTGAAGAAGGTTCCCAACCCAAAACATCAGCTTTCCTGCTCCTCTGATGCTGCCTGACCTGTTGTGTTCCTCCAGCTCCACACTGTCTTATCTTTATGTGCAAGGATCTTCTCAACCATGGATAGATAGCTTATGCCATGAATCAAAACCATGCATGAATTGTTCTCCAGTGGTTTACAATCTTTTTTTTAAGAGAAGAAATTCTCAAAGATTTGAAATTGGCCCGTAAGCATGAAGGCTTTTCCAAAGAGATTTTTTTTTTTCAGAAAAGTGCCTATGTGTATATTATTTTGCTTTAGCTCCAAGTGAAACAGATTGACAATAAAACAGAGTCTATAGAAAGTAGGAAGTACCTGCCAAAGAGTTGGCTCAGCAATCTTTCTGAGGAGAGTTCTCAAGGGGTAGCTCCCCAAGTAATGTAGTAGTTCAAGTAAGGCATTTGAACAGATATGCATTTATGGACATACTACAAGCTGCTATGCTGCAAAGGCGGAACTGTTATGTACAACTTGAAAAATAGACCCAATAATGTTGGAGATAAAATCAAAAAGAGAACACGAAGCTTGTATTATTGGTGTCCATTGCAGTTAGTCTGAATACTCTCTGGATCCAATATTCCTTCAATCTAATTTAGACAACCAGTCTGGCCCACCATCAAGCCTATTCCAAATCCTAGGTATATAGTTAATTATATAACGTATGGGGTACGCAGTGAAATAACAATGGTTTTTTTTGCAAGTCGTTATCGCATTCAGCTTCAAATCTTCTTCATCAAATAAGCTGTTAACAAAGTACATTTCCAAGAAGCTTTCCTTTGCTTGTTTACTTGCAACGTCTCTAATTTATTACACTTGTATTGTTTCAATGTGGCAGTGTAGCGAATGTCACTGCTAATGGTAGAAGCCTGGGTTATATTTTGGTGACTGCACAATATCATGCAATCAGAACACCACGTTCCCCAGCACATATTGAAATGTCGTGACTGTAAATTTACGAATTCAGGACATTCATTAGATGGTAGAATACAATTAAACTGTTGCCATATTAGTCAGTCATTTGATTAGAAGCAACTTCTATTAAAATCAACTTTTGCACAATTAGATAGAGTTTAATAACTTGATATAATAATTTATGCAGTTAACACCATTCTTCTAGATGCTGAATGCTTTGTTAAATCTCTCTCTTTCATGAATTCCATTTTTTATGAGGTTGAAGCAATTGTCAGATGCTTCCAGTATTTCTTCGGAAGTAGCGTTGTTTCTTTTACACCTTGACAAATTAAAACATCGTCAGCTATACTAACCGTAGATCATAAGATACAGAGGCAGAATTGGGCCAGTCAGCCCATCGAGTCTGCTCCACCAATAGATCAAGGTTGAAACATTACTCAACTCCAATCTCCTGCCTTCTCCCTGTAATTTTTGATCCTCTTACATATCAAGAACCGATCTGTCTCTGTCTTGTATACACTCAATGATCTGGTCTCTACAGCCTTCTGCAGCAATGACCACAGATTCACCATCCTCTGGCTGAAGAAATTCCACTGAAGCGTCACCCCTTTACTCTGAATCTGCGCCCTCAGGTGCCTGTCTGTCCTACTAGTGGAAACATTTTCTCCATGTCCACTCTATCCAGGCCTCTCATTATTCTACAAGTTTCAATGAGGTCCGCCCTCAACCTTCTAAACACCACTGAGTTCAGATCCAAGCTCCTTAACCAACCGTCATAGGCTAAGCTCTTTAGCCTTGGGATCATTCTTGTAAACCTGCTCTCGTCCCCCTCCAAGGCCAGCACATCTTTAGAAATGGGACAAAAACTGTTCATAATATTCCAAATGCAGTCTGACCAGAGCTTTATACAACTTCAACAGCATATTTCTGTTCTTGAACAGTTCTGCTCCCAACATTGACCTCTGTGCAATTCCACTAGTCATGTTAGGGTACTGGGAGGATAGGATACCAGTTGGGCAGGGGAATAGGGTTCTAAGTGGATAAGAGGCCAGGATGCCAAATGAGTAGAGGGTGGCATGTAGGCTGCCTGCTGGGGACGGCGTAAGGATGCCAGATGGATAGAATACAAGGTGAATAGAATGTCAAGTAGGCATGGTACAAGATCCAAGGCAGCAAGAGAAGTGATGCATTGTTTACGGTAGGTTGAGTTGAGTAGAAGAAATCAGATACAGTGTGGTAGCAGGGAAGGTGGGTTTTGGGTCTGCTGTGCAGGGGAAGAGAAGAAAATCAGGTCCTGGGGCTTTGAGGGTGGGGATGGTGGGGTCAGTGGCAGGGAGGTAAGCTGAATGTGTTGAATCCCAAATAGGGATCTGTGGGATATAAATAGTCTGGCAGAGGTGTAATTGGGAGTGTGTGAACTAAGTGTCAGGCTAAGTTAATAATTACATAGGAGTAACACTGGGTATTTTCCTGAGGGACAAAAACTAAAACTGAAATTGCTGGTGAAACTCAGCAGGTCTGACAGCATCTCTGGGAAGAACACAGAGTTAACATTTCGAGTTTGGTGAATCTTATCAGAACTTCCTGAGTAACACTTCAATTAACTGACTCAAAGGTACAAGAGAGAGGGCGGTGGTGGAGGGTCATTTTTCAGACTGGAGTCCTATTACCAGTGGTATGTCACAAGGACTGGTGCTGGGTCCACTGCTTTTCGTCATTTATATAAATAATCTGGATGTGAACATAGGAGATATGGTTAATAGGTTTGCAGATGACACCAAAATGGGGAGGGGTAGTGGACAACAAAGAAAGCTACCTCAAAGTAATGGGATCTTAATCAGATGGGCCAATGGGCCAAGGAGTGGCAAATGGTAATTAATCTAGATAAATATGAGGTGCTACATTTTGGTTAGGCAAATCAGGACATGGCTTATACACTTAAATGGTAAGGTCCTAGGGAGTGTTGCTGAACAAAGAGACCTTGGAGTGCTCGTTCATAGTTCCTTGAAAATGGGGTCGGAGGTAATAGGGCAGTGAAGAAGGCTTTTGGTATGCTTGCTTTTATTGGACAGTGCATTGTGTATGGGAGTTGGGAAGTCATATTGCAGCTAAAAAGGTCACTAATTAACCCACTTTTGGAATACTGTGTGCAACTCTGGTCTCCCTTCCATAGAAGGATGTTGTAAATCTTGAAAGTGCTCAGAAAAGATTCACAAGGATGCTGCCGGGGCTAAAAAGTTAGAGCTATAGAGAGAGGCTGAATAGGCTGGGGCTATTTTCCCTAGAATATCAAAGGCTATAAGGTCACCCCTCAGAGGTTTATAAAATCATGACGGCATGGATAGAGTAAATAGATAATGTAGTTTCCCTGAGGGTGGGATGAGTCCAAAACTAGACAACACAGGTTTACGGTGAGAGGGGAAAGATTTAAAAGGGACCTAAGGGGCAACTTTTTCATGCAGAGGCTGGTGCGTGTATGGGAAGAGCTGCCAGAGGAGGTAGTGGAGGCTGGTACAATTACAACACTTAAAAGACATCTGGATGGGTATATCAAGAAGAAGGGTTGAGAGGGATATGGGCCAAAGGCTGGCATTTGGGACAAGCTTTATATATGATATCTGGTTGGTATGGATGAGTTGAACCGAAGGGTCTGTTTCCATGCTATAGATCTATATTACTGTAATTTTATCGGAACCTTCCAAAGTTCTCAATTTAAACTGAGACTTTCAGAAGCTTCCAGATACAGAGGATTTTTTAAATTGTAAAAATATACTTTTATTTTATTGGAAAAATCTTTATGTATACAGTTACTGGCGCATTTCTATACAGTCTTTGCACATGAATGACAAGCAAACATTGGAATTTGGTTTTCCCTATAATTGCAAAAGAAAAAACCCAAGGCATTTCTTACTTACATAAGATTATATTACATACACTTGCAGCACCAAGAGGCTCTGACAAAGGAAATGCCCAGTGGAAAATTCAATATTCAAGACAATTCCTTCAGATTATGCTTCAATGAAGACTCCACAAGGCTCTTATGCACCACTTCTATCTATGCTGGCAAAACGACTGACTGGCCAGTAAAAAATCTGGACAATTAAACAAAGTAATGTAAAAGAAATGTCTAACTGTTTAATTAGAGAGTATAGATATGGATGATAGAAAATAACTGACAATTATCCAGCTTATTTAGGAGATGATTATTTAAATAATTAAGAACTAAACCATTAGTCAAGACACAAAAACTTGCAATTATCTATTTAACAAATAGTATTGTGTCCCTACTCTGCATGGTTCCAACAAGCAAAAATAATAGAAATATAAAACTAAAAATAGCCATGCAATTTTCAATAATTAAATGAATTATTGATACGTTAAATAAGATCTGAAGTGAATACAATTCAGGCAATGAAACACAATGTACACCTTGTAGTTTCAAATGTGAAATATGTGACCAGATTCACAATGAATAACATAAACTGATTTTGCCCACAGGTGGATCAGCAGTACTCCAGGATTATTTCAATGATCATATGAATCTCCCATGAATCTATTGGAAGTTCATCCAAGGGTACTCATTTGCTGTAAGGTTATTCCTAATAGGTTTACTGCAATTTGGAAGGAAATACACATTTAATTTTATGGCAATTTTTAACATGCTACAGTGAGTTGAAATCATGTTCATTCATGAATAGTCATCTGAAGGCAGTATTTTCAGCCAAACACTAGCCATCATCTGAGCTAACTGGCCCTATGGTGAGTTAAAGATGAGCATTTTTTTTGATGTAGGGAGACAGTGAGATCTGAAGCAGAAAATCCCTTAAAAGTGTGACATATTCTCTGAATAGGGATGATAGAGATAGTCAGTGAAATATCGTCTATGACAAGAACTTCCATACAAAGCAGCAAAAGATTCACTCAATACACAAAGGTAGTAAAGGTAAGCCGTGGCACTCTTGGCAATACATTTTCCGCATCACTCATACAACCTTTACGCAACTCATCTGAGTCTCGTTCAGAAGTCAGAGCATCCACATTAGCAAAGGATCATGCCTTTGCAAATAGATCACTAAATGAAGTTGAATGATACTTTCAATAAGTTTCGAGAACAATGAATAGGTAAAATAAACTATCACTAATGTGATTCAGACAAATTCTTCAGAGGGATTTCATTTAAAACTTTGGACATTTTCCAGTTTTTGTTACAATGTTAGATGTATGTCACCTTGGCAGGTTCAACATTATTTCTTTATTGTACAGAATAGACTAGCACTGAAGTAGCGTAACGTGATTTTTATATTCTAAGTTTTAGGGATTGGTTGTTTAGCAACTTAATAAGCTATGGATAGAAAAGATTTGCTATGTATTGCTACCTGTCAGACCAGTTTGAGCCTCCTGGAGTTTCATTGGAAGATTGTTTGTATTATGAGGGTTTATGACAAGACAGCAAAAACACTGAAAGGCATTAGCTAGCTTTTGGAGTGAGACTAAGAAGGATTGATTTAAGCTTTAAAAAACTCAGAGGTTATAAAGTTTTTGAGCAGTTCGAAGATGGCCTGATGGGAGTGCGAGGCAAGTATAGTCTTTCCCAGAAAAACGAGAATATTCAGAGCAGTTAATGAATAAGTTACTTCAGAAACAGAGAAAGTCTAAGATCCCAGTTATGTAAGTCAGCTCAGATAGGTTAAACCTACAGATTTGACAGGAAAGAAAATTCCTCTGGTTTAAGATTAACTATAAAATGATGGTGTTAGGGTGTAAATGGGATTTTGTTTTGCTGGGAGTTTTTAAATAGCTTAAACTGAGTTATATTTACGTAGCTTGGATGTAGTTATTTTATTTTTATTTCTTTTGTGTAATAAACATTTATTGTTAAATCCAACTCTGTAGCCTTGTTTGTTTATGCTTTAAAGAAAGGCAGCCATGTTAAATTAAAACTAAACATATTTATCATGCCAGATTTTATTCTGGGCTCTGAATTGTGCAGTGATATCATCTGCCAGCATCACAACAATAGACATGCCAAACTCAGTGTCTCATAAATATACAAACTCTTAAAAAGCAGGAAAAGTGGTACAAGACCATAAGGAATAGGAACAGGAGTGGGTCAGTCATTCAGCCCCTTGTGCTTCCTCCACCATTTATAGAATCATAGAATCCCTACAGCGTGGAAATTCAACAGGATCATGACTGATTCGAAATTCTTCAGGCACAATTTCCTGTAGCCCTTGATTTCCCTCCTGATCAAGAATCTATCTATCTCTGCCTTAAATATCCACAGTGACTCTGGCCCCACAGTTCTCTGTGGCAAGGAGTTCCAAAAGCACACAACCATCTCAGAGAGAAATTCCTTCTCATCTTAATCTTAAATTGGCACTCCTTTATTCTGAGACTATTCTCTCAGCCCCCAGACTTTCTGTGAGGGGAAACATCCCCTCAGAATTTACCCTGTCAAGTCCCTTAAGAATCCTAATGTTGCAATAAGATCACTGTTCATTTTTCTAATTCCAATGAGTAGAGTACCAACCCATAAGAATCAGAATTTCTACATTTTACAATCATAAATCAAAATAGATTGCTGAGAATAAAACAAAGAACTGTGGATGCTGGAAATCTGGAACAAAAACAGAAATTTTGCAGAAACTTGGCAAGTCTAGCAGCATCTGTGGAGAGAAAGTAGAATTAATATTTCGAGTGCAGAGACCATTCTTCAGAACTGGCCTGTTGAATTTCTCCAGAAATTTCAGTGTATGTGTTGAAGATAGATTGCTTATTGGTTTATAAATCTCGTTACAGGCTTGTTAACTGTAAAAGGAGGAAACATAAATTTTACTGTAATATAGTTATCTGGCACTGTACCAATGGAAATTGTCTTATAACTGGACCTTCTGACAGTTTGACACCAGTTGCCGGTCATTTTCAATGCTACTTTCAGGCAGCTATCAGTGAAATTGACAGCTGAACATGTTTTAATTTAAAAGTCAGCAGTTCGATGTGTATTCTTCTCTTCCAATTACCGATCAATAGTTATTCTGTTAGAAATAACCAGAAGAGTAACACTGATCCTATTCAAATCCTCTTCTTATTTACCAACTTCCCACAATATTGGATTTTTGATTTTCTGGCATTAACCTTAAAGTACATGCCAGGTAATTGAAATTTTTCTGTACTGTGTTTGAAAATGCTATACCATTTTTTAAAAATCTCATGTTATTCTCACACATGTTAAAGAAAGATCCAGCCTTCCACCACAGTCGCTAATGGGTGAAGGAGGTGCTTCATGGCATAGAACTAAATCCTTGCTTAACAGATTAATGTTTCAACTATATTAATTTACAATGGTGTAACTATTATCACCTCCAAATGTTGAGTTATTCAATTATCATTATGATAGCTTAATGAATATACAAACAATAACTGTATATAAAGACTCTCCGGTCCATCTAGCCTATTCAATATAATTGTGATATCTTGGCAGAATATTATACTTGGATTACCACTACCCAACCTACTGAAAAGTTGGTGGTGTTTATCACAGCCACAGTGAGTTGCCCTGCATGCACTTGACGATCATGGGTGTATTCCTTCCATCCTTACCTGGGAGGATGTTCCATTTCTGAGAGTCGCCAGTTAATCAGATGCTCAACAGACATCTGGTCCCAGCATTGCTATTAGGGACAGTAGTCACTGGGGACTGGTTGCAGTCTGTGCGAAGATCATTTCTGCAATGGTTGGGGACTTTACCTGGGTTGAGATTGGACTGTGCCAATCTAGGAGGCATGGCAAAAGGAATGAGCAAGGTGCATGGAGCATTGGAGGAGGGGAAACCTGGGGAAAGACCTCTAATGAGTTCAATCTGCCCGTAGAGGAAGAATCCCACCTTCTCACCAATAACTGAAGAATAGGACCTGGCAAGTTTTGGCTCTCATCTTGGTTCCCCACTGGAACAATTGAGGTTGCAGGAAAAGACTCTTAAGTGACTAATTTGACTTCATTTGGCTCAAGGGTGGAGAGCTACACAATGCCTGCCATGCCATCTGCAGATCTGCAGCTGGGTCTGTCAGAGAAGAGTGGTGGAAGGAGGAACCTGTAAAGATGTCTAACGCCTTGTTGCCTGTCTGTCCATTTGCCTTAGAGGTGGTGGAGGGGAAACACGGGGGCAGATGTAAAACTCTTCCAATAAAATTAACATATGAAAGGCTGGATGAATAAAATAGATATTTAGTGAACAATATATTTGCACTGTCCTTACACCAATTGACAACAATCTGAGTTCTCTAATCATGTCTTGCAGGAATACATTACTATTGAAATTACATTGAAAGTCCAAAACCATGGTGACGAAGCCAAAGGGGAACATTTAAACATTAAGAGTTTGTTGGGAACTGAGAAGTATAATAAAAGAAATTTTCTTATTAAGGAACTGTTTGAAAGTAGAAAAGGTGAAGCAAACTTAACAAAGAGGGCAAGGCTATATGGCTAAATGAGGGGTCAGCGTTGTGGAAAAGTGAAAAAGCAGGAAACGTATGGTGTGAGTGGAATGAAGAAGCATACTGGAATTTGAAAATTTAGTCAATAATTTTAACTCAGTTTCCTAGGGCTTTTGTCCAAGGTGAATGAGCGCCACCAGAGAGAAGTCATAAAAAGAGATAGACAGTAGTTGTTTTCACTCTACTCACCAATCCCCACAATTGTCAGCGTCGCCTTCATAGGAAATCTTAACTCATTAAAAAGATCAACAGCCAGCATCAGGAGCTTGCAAAGTTGTTGTCTGGAACCAAGCCACAAATTACTAGGCTGAGGCAGGGTCGTCCCAGTCCTCTGGAGGCAGGATTGAAGAAGACGGTTGTGAGGGAGACGGCTATTTGATGTGCTGGTAAGTTCCAATCTCTGGCCTATCTTTCTAGAGGCAGCGTGAAAGTGGAAAATGGTGGAGCAGCTAATTTACATGATCTGGGTGGATTAGAGATACCACTGAGTTCTTCTTACATTAAGGTCAAAGCCCAGCATGTGTCAGGAGGCAGTTTACGGGAGGCCACTTTTGGATTTTCTTTCCTTCTCTTCCTCAGGAGCACAGAGGTTGTTGCAACCACTGTTGCAACCACAGATCATCACGTGAAAGAGTTTCCACTAAAATCCTTCAACCCCAACACCATTCTCATTTATTCACTCAACTCTTTAAGTACAACATATTTCCCTGCTTTAATTTAAATTCAATTGGCAAATCTTGAATTGAAAACTACTCTCAGTAATGATTACTATCAATTGCTGCAAAAAACCCATCAGGTTCATGAATGCCCTTTAGGGAGTGAACTCTGCTATTTTTACCCAGTCTGGTCTACATTGTGTCTCAAGGCACACAGTAATGTGGCTGATTCTTAAATGGCAAACAGCCCAGTTGTATCAAACTATGACAAAATCTACATAAATGGAATGAAACTAGACTGATCACACAGCGTCAGGCCAGAAAATGGAAAAATCAATGGCAAGCCCAGTCCTGTCAACTCTGAATCTCGGTTTTGTGCCAAAATTTGGAGAGCTGTACCACAGAATGGTTAAGGAACAGCCTGACATTGTCAGACTCTCAGAATTGTACCTTAAGGACAAAGTCCCAGATATCACCATCATTATTTTTATGCTCATCCTTCTAGGTTATAGGACCATGGACATAGAAGGTCCCGCTAAAGAATCCATGGCAAGTTGCTACAGTGCACCTTATAGATAGTACACACTACTACTGCTGTGCTGCGGTGGAGGAAATGAATGGCAAAGGTGGTAGTTGTAGTGCCAATCAAATGGGCCACTTGTTCTGAAAGGTGTCAGTCCTCTTCATAATTAGTGCCACACTCATCCAAGCAATTGGGGAATAGTCCATCACAACGATGTTTTGTGCTTTGTATATAGTGGACAGCTTTGAGGAGTTAGGAGGAAAGTTACTGCAGAATTTCTGGTCTTTGACCTATTCTTGTAGTCATAGTACTTATATGACTAGTCTATTTCTGTTTCTTGCCAATGGTAACCACCCGTCCTCAACCCGCCCAGGATGTTGATAATGCAGGATTCAACAAGGGTAATGCCACTGAATGTCAAGTGAGCTTGTTAGATCTTCTACTGTTGGAGATGGTCTTTGCCTGGCATTTGTGTAGCACAAATTTATTTGATATTGGTTGAAACTATCTGTGCTGTATCTCACTTACCACTCCACAATGAGGTCAACCTACCTAATGAAAGCCTTCCAACTCAATGCCCGAAATGTAGCAATCTTCTTAAGTAAGATTCACAAGCAGATATCCTTCAGATCAAGAAATGAGAAACATGGGATGTCACTAGCAAGTGAGAAATTCCATGTGTGCTTGTGGAGAGACTCCTCTACAAGATAAATGGCAGACTAATCACTTCAAACTCAGAAAATGAGGAGGCTCTCATTTGGTTTCAAAAATGAATTCAATAAATAATAAATTCCTTGAATTTACTGAAATTTAAATCCACCAGTAGCTGCCATCTAAGCCTCTGAATTACTATATAGGTTCAGTGGCAATACCACCATGTCAATACTTCACTTCACAGGTGTAATCTTCTTGATGGAATAAAGAGTCACAAACTGGCAAACCCATATATATCTCCAGGAAATGCCAGGGATGATCCCATGAAGCACAGGCATTCTTGGTGTCTAACCTCCCAAACAGTTCTGAGCTATCTACCCAGATAGTGAAAGGTTTAATTGTCCCAGCTTATTCTTTTTCCACCAGTCAGGGAAAACAGCCAAACAATATTTTTAACCCTCCTTTTGATTACCTTGAATGGACCAGTGATCTGTGCTTTCACCCTACAAAGGCAATTATACTAACACTTCAGCTCATAACTGAAATGTTTGGATATGTCATGCTTGTCTGCCTGTCTTCCCATCTTCTCATGACTGTGAAGCTCTAAGACGTTCCTGAGCACTTTGATGGAGTCAAGAAGTAAGCTACAGCAGAATTGAAGCAGGGATACATAATCCAACATGGAGAGTTCACCCTTTGTTCAACAAAAACTTTTGTTGATTACTTTCAGAAGACTGCTTATCTCATGTCCAGAAACTATTTCAAGAGACCTGAAACGACTGAAATTCATTTCACTGTTCTTAGGTAGCAAACAAAAGAAATTACAGCTCTTTTTTCCAATTATGAAGATATACTAATCATCATTTTCAGAATTTGATGGTACTACATCAAAGTCTCTTCTGTCTGTGGACACTATACTTAGGACTTTAACTATACACTTCTCACGACTTCATGAAAAACATTATGCATAAAATTCAAACCTTGATCTGACTGGATCTCAATCAATAATCCATATGAAGTAAAGAACTGGCTTAACATTTCTATTTTAGCAGGTTCTCAAGGAAATGGTTTCTGAGAACCACATAGCTGTATCCATAATAGACAGGACATATGGGTGACCTACATTTTGATGAGAATTCTCTGTAACTCTCAGATATCTTATTCATGTCCCATGCACTCACAGCAGTGTTTATATTCGGTCTCATAACTAAAGTCAGAGCTACACCTTGGTCTGTTGTACTCTCAGTCAGGGCTCTTTTCTTTCAATGAACTCGCACACCCCAATAGTTCCTATGAGTTTACCTTGCAACTTCCAGCAATCTACAGGAAGGTGGCCCCACTCTGTGGGGCACAGGGCTTGCTGAGGCTACATCTGGAGTACTGTGTACAATTCTGGTTCTCTTATCTGAAGAATGATGTTCTTATTATGGCAACAAAGGTTTACCAGACTGATTCCTTGAATGACAGGACTCGTATGCGGAGAGACTGAACCAATTAGGACTATATTTAATGGAATTTAGAAGACTAAGGGAGAGGATCTCATTAGAAACTTATAAATTTCTAACAATCTAGACAGGGAAAACACACGAAAGATGTTCCTAAAGATCAGGGAGCCCAGAACTAGGGGTCACAATCTAAGGAAATGCGGTAGGTTATTTAGGATAGAGATGAGGAGCATGTGAAATTCTTTGCCACAGAAAGCAAATGAGGCCAAAACACTGAATGTTTTCAAGAATGAGTTAGATATAGTTCTTAGGGCTAAAGGAATCAAAGGATATAGGGAGAAAGTGGGATCAGCACTGAATGATCAGCCACGATCATACTGAATGACAGAGCAGGCTCAAAGGGCCGAATGGCCTACTGTTGCTTCTATTTTCTATGTTTTAAAATTGTCGCCTTGGAAACATTTTGGCTTTTAGACATCATTTTTAACCTCAGCTCCTTCTTTTCTTGTGTGAAGAGATCACCGGGTATTCTCCTGTTAATCCCAATTTTATACTGAGATGGGAGAAGTAAACTCTCATTCCAGTCACACCATTCCACAGGTCACAAAATAGATTTACTTGTTTCATTCAGTTCTTGATATGGCCAATTATATACTTCTTCTGTATAATACTGAAAATAAAGAGATCTATCAACCAGGTTTCTTTAATAGACTCAAATGATTTATTTATTATAAAATAAAACTTATTCAACAAAAATACAAAACTGATAAACATACACACACACAATGCAACATGCAAATTTAATATTTACCCCTCGAAATAACTCGAAACACAAATACACATATCTTCACGCACGTACGCATGTGCACACACACCAGGTAAAGAGGTTGAGAAATTTCTCTGCAGAAATTCACTTGGGGCGGAGGGGGGGATACTTTTACGTTCACTAACGATTCTTGAAGGCAATGAAGTGTGGAATGTTTGGATGATTGGTGATTCTGGTCACTCCATTTGTGAGTCACCTCTGGAGTCTCAGCGGATACAGCTTGGTCTGGAAGCAAAGTATGCAGACATCTTCCTGACACATTTCACATGGCCAATGAAGATTCATAAGGGGTTTTTGGAAACAAGAAACAGATAAGTTGGGTAACTTTTCCTCAACAGGAGTTTGCTTCCCATCTGAAAACCAAGCAATCTCCAAACAAATACTGTGACAACAAGCAAGCCAAAAAAGCCAAGCAGCTGATTTCTAAGAATTGAGTCCATGCAATTAGCTTAATGGAATCTGTGAAATTCACTATACCATAGTGCAGTGGATGAGTACGTTTATGGAGGTGATAGATTTTTAATTTTTCACGGTTTAAAGGGTTATGGGAAGCATGCAGGAAAATGGAGTTGAGGTTAAATTGAGATCAGCCATAATCATCTTGAATGGTAGAGCAGGCTGGAGGGCTGAATTGCTTACTCCTGCTCCGAGCTCTTATGTTCTTGAATTAGAAGTCATGTGATTTGCCAGAAATGAATTGTTTTGGAAAAAAGGGTTCTTTTTATTGAATGGAACTTGAAATAAATTAATTTTCCACAATTGTTCAAAACTCAAGTCATCAAACAAAAATTTAAATATGAGGCTTCAAACATATATTTACTGTAAACTTGTAAATTCATATTTACAACTGGTTACCGAGAAGTAACTATCTAGATTACATACTGCTGTCACCTAAACCAGGGGACAAGGAGCTAGCAAGTCTTCAAAAGGTGGTGGCATCTGGATTACTCCCATATTAGAAGCTGGGGAATATAAAAGGTAATTGGATAAAACAGATGAATGCATGGCTAGGAAGTCAGTGCACATATGTGAGATTCAGATTGCTGAAACAATGAAGCTACTTCAATGTGGCTGCATGATGCTCTGGTCTTAAGAGAGAACTAGCCCAATAAAGGAAGGCCTGTATACTAAATATTCCTGAATGTAAGGTGTTCAGGCAAGTTACAGATTAGAAGAAAGGAGGTGGGCTAACAAAACTGATGGTAAAGAAAATACTTTGTTGCAAAGCTAGGTGTGCTAGAGGAGTCAATGAAAGAATCAATGAGGTTAGAACTAATAAATGGAAGTAATAATATATTATTGAAGAATTCTATTTGCCACCATCTAGTAGAAAATATGCAAAGGGACAAATTTGTGAGGAAATCTTGGAGATATGCAAGATCTATATAACAGTTTTAATGGGTAATCAATTATCCTAATATTGACTAGGATAGTAATAGTCTAAAGGGTAAAAGGGCAGAAGAGTTTATGAATTGTGCTCAGGAGAATTTTCCAGCTCAATATGTTTCTGGCCAAAGAGGGAGGAACTACTGATGGATCTGATTATGAGAAAAGCCATGTGTCAAGTGCCCTCAAATGCATGTAAAGGGCAAGGAGAAATCCAGAGCAAAAAATAATTAGTCAAATGTGGGTGAATTCAGTGGGAAGAATTAATTAGATTCAGGTGAGTTGGAATCATGGTTGACAAGCAAAATTTTAAAGGAATAATGGGCTGAGTTCAAGTCTGGGAGTTTAGGTGCACTCAAGGTATATTCCCATCAAAAAAACCAGGTAAGACTAATAAATCCAGATCTTCCTGAATGACGACAGATATAGCGAGAAAATGACAGAAAGCATCAATAAATGACATCAGGCTAATATAATTGAAAATCAGGCTGAATATAGAAAGTTCTGATGGCAATTGAATTAAAAAAAAGCATGAGAAGAAACTGGCTACAAACATAAAAAGGAAGCCTTTCTTAAGAACATAAATAATAAGTTGGAAAAAGGAAAACTGGGGATGATCTGGGAACAAAAGGGGAGTATATGTATGGAGACAGTGATGCAGGTGAGATAATAATACTTTGTACCTGTCTTTACCAAGGAAGAAGGTGCTGTCCAAGTCTTGGTGAAAAATGAGTTAGTTGAGGCATTGGATAGACTAAACAATGAATTCAACAAGTTCAGACCTTGAACTCTATCCTCCACTCTGAATACGTATTTTGTCATTTGCTACTCTTAATCATGCTTTTGCTTTTGGACACAGATATTCATTATTCTGTCTTTCACACTTATCTGAACAAATTTTTTGTTCCTTTACTATAACTATTACCGCTGCCTTTTCCTTTCATTCCATGTGTTTTTTTTGATATTTAATCCTTTCTGCTCTCAACCCCATCTCAAACCTAACCTTTCATTCTTTCTGACACCCACCCTAAACATTCAACAGCATGGAATCCATCACATTTCTATGTTCCTTCAGTTCTTAAGAAGAATCACATTTGGCTCAAAATTTCTTCTTCCACAAATGCTGCTAGATTTGCTGAATTTTTACAGCACTTTCTGTATTTTTGCAGATTTTCAGCATCTGTAATATTTCGCTTTTGCTTTATGCAACTATTTTTCAAACTTGATATAAAGGTCAATTGCCTGACAAACACTGTTGGCAAATTTTCTCATACAGTGGCTGAATCAACCTAGATAGTATGCTGATCTGGGTCAGAGATGATTCAGCTATATAAGAACTTCCAACCAATAGCCATGTTAGCATTAAACAGGTTTCTTTCCATCTCCAGAATGCACTACACTTGAGCATTCCTTTCACTGTTGTACATGTTCCACCCACCTTCAAATGATAAGAGTTTGAATAAAGCATCAATAAGTGAAACAGAGGACATGTATACTTGCACAACAGTTGTTTTGGTAAGCAACTGAAAATTTCCCACCACTTTAGATGAGTTTTGAGAGGCAGAACACCAGCACTTAAAAGCATACTACTATTTAAAATTAAAATGGCTTAAAACATTGAACAGTAGGATGATAATTGCAGTACTTGTCATGTCACACAGCACTGAGAAAAATCATTGCCCAAATGATGAGATATCATGCTTCAACTATCTTGCCAATATCGCTTTATGTAAGCCTTTTCTCTTTCACACTAATGAGAATTTATGTCAACTATTTATTATTCCATTTTGACTGCAATTTAGTCCAGCTACATTAAAGTAACATTATACCAGTGAAGAAAAATAATTCTTCAGCTGTTTAGGTGACAAATGAGCCTGGTTTACTCTGTTCATCATTGTGGAAATGGAGAATGGAAGCAAGGTGGTCATGACAATTAGGGTGGGTTGGAACAGGCTAGGTATTCAGGTTGAAGGATCAGAAGAATTTCAGCTTTCCCAGAGATTATGTATTCAGGAGGTCTATCTGGATACAAATTCTATCAGGATGATGGAACAGCTGGAGAGGCAATTCGAGGTAATAAGGAATTTATAAGAGCCAGTGACTGTGATAAATGGCAGTTTCAGGAATATAGAAAAACCATGGGCATGGTCAGGTCGATGGATTACCACTAGGAAAAGTAGGAAAGATAGGCAGAAAGTGCAGGGTGTGGCTATATCCATCTCAAACAAGCATGCTGTTTTGGATACTGTGGGGGATGATGGTCTCTCAGGGGAATACAGCACTGACGGCCAGGATTCTGGTACCAAGACTGGCTGTGCTGTAAAGGGGGGATGCCAGGTTCCACGTGATTGATTGTGATTAGGGACTCTCCAATCAGGGGTACAGACAGACATTCTGCGGCCAACAGCGAGACATCGGAATAGTGAGCTGCCTCCCTGGTGCCAGGGTCAAGGATGTCTCCGAGAGAGTGCAGAATATTCTCAAAGGGGGGAAGGATCAGCAGAAGGTTGTTGTACCATTGGTACCAATGGCAAAGGAAGAAAATGGGACAAGATGTTGCAGGGAGAATGTAGGAAATTAGGCAGAAGTCTGGATTACTCCTGGTATCATGTACTAGTAAGAGTATGAATAGGAGATAGGGCAGATGAATGTGTAGCTGAGAGCTGGTGTAGGGGGTAGGATTCACATTTTTAGATAATTGGAATCTCTTCTGGGTAGAAGAGTCCCGTATAAGAAGGATGGATTGCACCTGAATTGGAAGGGGGCCAATATCCTGATGAGGAGGTGTACGAGAGCTACTCTGGAAGCTTTAAACTAGAAAGTGGGGAGGGCCTCAAAGAGATAGTGAGAAAAGAGATAAGCCTGAGACTGGTATAGTTGAGAAGAGGAACATGTTAAACATTTAAATGCTGGCAAAATTGTCTCAATGGTAGGAGACAGAGGGTGATGATGGTGGAGGGTTGTTTCTTGGACCGGAGGCCTGTGACCCGTGATGTGCCACAAGGACTGGTGCTGGGTCCACTGCTTTGTCATTTATATAAATGACCTGAATGTGAGTATAGGATGTATGGTTAGCAAATTTGTAGATGACACCAAAATTGGCAATCTAGTGGACAGTGAAGAAGGTTATCTTAGAGTTCAACAGGACCAATGGGCTGAGGAGTGGCAGATGGAGTTTAATTTAGATAAATCTGATGTGTCACATTTTGGTAAGACAGATCAGAGCAGGATTTACACAGTTAATGTTACAGCCCTAGGTAGAGTTGCCAAACAGAGAGACCTAGGATTGCAGGTCAAAGTGGTGTCACAGAGACAGGGTGGCGAAGAAAGTGCTTGCCTTTATTGGTCAGTGAATTGAGTATAGGAGTTGGGATGTCATGTTGCAGCTGTACAGAATATTGATGAGGCCAATTTTAGAACACTGCATTCTGCTCTAGTCTCCCTGCTATAGGAATGATGTTGTCAAACATGAAAGGGCTCAGAAAAGATTTACAAGCATGTTACTGGGATTGGAGCTAAAGAGAAAGGCCGAATCGGCTGGGACTCTCCTCTGTGGAGTATTACAGACTGAGGAGTAGCCTAACAGAAGTTTATAAAATCATAAGGAGCATAGCGATGGTCTTTTCCCCACAGCAGGGGAGTCCAAAACCAGATGGCATAGGTTTAACATGAAAGGGGTAAGATTTAAAAGGGACCTGAGGGGTAATTTTTTCGCACAGAGGGTGGTGCACCTATGGAACGATTTGCTAGAGGAAGTGGGGGAGGCTAGTGCTATTATGTCACTTTAAAAAGCACCTGGATGTATACATGACTAGGAAGGGTTTAAGAGATATGGGTCGAATGTTGGTAAATGAGACTAGATCAGTTTAGGATATTTGACCAGCATGGATGAGTTGGAAGGGTCTGTTTCCATGCTGTGTAACTCTACTACTCTATAAAAGGGCTACCTAGTATATGCATAAGGCAAGATGGTGGAGTAGTGGTAATGTCATTAGATTAACTATCCAGATATCCAGGTTTTGGAGGCTTGAGTTCAAATTTTGATATGGCAGCTTTTGGGGCTGAAAACAAGCTTCAGAAACTGTGGCGATGAAATGTTACTGTAAAATATCTGGTTTACTGATTACTGGAAAAGGAAATCTGCTCTCCTTACCTGGTCTGTATCCAAAGTAATGAGATAGATCCTTAACTACCCTCTAAAATGGCCTAGCAAGTCACGTTGATCAAGGACAATTGTTTGGAAAACATTTGGCCTTGTTGATGACACCCAAATTTATTTAATATTTAAATACAACTAAGTAATAAAAGTGATGTTAGATGACTGATGGATTGAAAGCATGTGTGCTATTTTGCTCTAAATAACTCATTATAAATAAAACCATCTACATTTAAATTAGAACTGTAAAGTAAATGAGTCCCCAGCAATGGTCACATTAGAAGAGAATGTGGTCACAGCATTAGTGTTAACCTGTGGTAGTTGGCATCATTGCATGTTTCCTTTTAAAAAAATACCTATCCCAGGGCACAAGCACCCTATATAACCTTATACAAGCTCAATGGCCCATGTACTTTTACTGGAAGAAAATTATTTTGTGGGGTCTTTAAGAACTAGGTTTCTCTCAGAGTGAATTTCTGATCACGCACTTAGCTTCCAGCAATGATCAAGAAACAAAGTTGCTTAGGAGTTAAACAACAGAATAGCAAAGGATAAACAAATTAATTATAGGGATGGGTAGATTATGGCTGTGACTCCAGTCCCAAGATTTTTACTTTGCAGAACAATTTGACTGTAGGCCAAGGATCATCTCCTTCCTGCAGACATTATTTAAAATTTAATATTCTACCTAAAAGAGTTTAACCTCTTCTTGACTGAAGGATTCCTAACAAAGCGTTTGACTTCTGGGGTGGCCAAGCTGACAACAGAAAGAGTTTTGGTGCAAGACTCCACAGTAACTGCAGTACTAGAACCAGTTAAGTTTTGATCCAAGATATCACAGGCTTAAGGTGATCACATTGCATGTGTTGAGCTGGGAATCTACAACCGTGGGACTATTGGGAGAAATTTGAAGGAACAATCTTGATAGAAGTAGAAGGTTCAAGTAATCTCAACCAGTATGCAAGTCATTAGAACAGATTCAGACCAAGTACTTAATCTTCCAAATTTTGATAAATATCTGACTTAGGTTTTAGAGGGTATAAGATAAATGGGTGCAGAAGGAAATTTAAGAAGTTTAGTTTAGAACATAAATACTTATGTTCTATATATTTCTATTATAATTGATCATTTAAGATATTGTGTATTCTGGATATTTATGATCGTTGATGTTTGTTCAATTAACTCCTTTTGATGTATCCATCATGCTTTTATTGTTGTAGATTCCAAAAAAAAATTACAGAAAGACATTGGTGGTCGCAACTGAGATCAAAAGATCAATTGAGACATTGCTATTAAAAAATTTGTAATTAATCCTAAAAAAATTAAAAGGATAATGTTGCAGGAAAATTAGGTGGTGGTCCCCACAATTTAAGGGTTAATACCTAATGAATGAGTTATAGAAATGCAACAATTGAATATTTTAATGGGAAGATTTTTAAAGCCAACTATTGACCAAATTAATTTTGGAGCTTAAACACTAGCCTGAATTGAAATTAATTATATTGAAGAGAAAAATTGAGGATTTTTCTATGATATTGTGTTGCTCAAATCTACTTTACATATGATATAACTGTTATGACCCAATTCAACATACATTCTGTGCAATGGTAGTCTTCCAGGAACTAGAAAAATATGTGTGTGGGTAGGATTAGTGTAGGCATGTGGTTATAGTGTCAAGCTTGAATGTAAAGCTCTTCAAAGTTAATGAGATGTATTTTTATATCGTCAGACAAAACCACTGAATGTCACTGGCAGACTAGGGCTTGCATGGAAATGCACTTTTACAGTTTCCTGCTAATTGACAGATGTACAACAGCCTACAGTAAGTGATGTCAGAGAACAGTTGAACTAAACCTTTGCCCTTGAATTCTGCAGAAATGCTGAGGATTTTATAGATACTGGAACATTTAATCCTACACATTTAGCAGAAACCAGAAATGCAATTCAGGAACAAATTAACAAGCAACGTCAGTAGACAGCTGGAACAAATTTTGTAGAACTTTAATATTACTTTTGTTTTGTTGTATTTATTTCAATCTATAGACTTATTTCCCATAGATTTTCCATCAGACAAGTTCTTCAACTGTAGTCACCTTCCAGGAAACCCGGCCCACTAAATTGATAGAATTTGCAGAGATGGGATATCTGGCTGAAAGGTAACAATAATGATGGTATCTTATTCTTAACAGGGAATTAGTGAACAGAGGTCTAAGAACACAAACTCAGTACTCTCTCTTCAGTAACAGAATGCTCTGTGAATCGTCTCCCTTGATTTTCTTTCCTTCATTTCCCCCTTAAATTGTACTGTATTTGTGTACACCAACAGTGAATCAGCTGCTGATAGTGCAATTTCTCCACACATTTGAGCCATGGCAATGAGTTTCTGCATGCTATTCACTGTACGGACGCAATATCCACATTTACGTTTGCTGTCAAAAACGTGAGATAATGGTCGAAAAGTTGGAAACCCCACCAACATTTACTTTAGGTATCCCCCAAGACAGTCGTAATATATCAAAAGCTGCATACCTGCACGCCAAACCGGCATGAATCTGTACCACTTTTTTACCACTTGAATCAATTCTCTTCGTCAAAAATGGGCATCTAAGCATCTTGATCCCAAACTACCGGAATAAAGGGTTACTTCAGGAACCAACAGACTAAACTACAGAAAATGGGCAAACTGTTATCCATTTGAGCATAATTTGAGTACGCTTAATACCCACTTTAATGTCCTGCAATAGCAAGGGCCATGAATAACGGCCAACACGTTTGTTTTCTAAAAAAATGTAGAGACCATTATCCTGACTTGAAGTAATTTTTGCTTCAAGATGGATTCTTAAGTCTGCGAAAGTTTTAGTTAGGAAGACAATGTTATCGCAACAAAGAGAATAACAGAAAAAAAAGTCCACTAAGTGGTTTTCGCATCTTTACACAATACTGAGCCTTAATAAGCCTCCCGGGTTTCTTATTCTAAAACCTTGTCCGCATGTATGAAACGGAAGAACGATAACCCACAGGACTTGATGTCAAACAAGAAGTTATATTGCTTGAGAACTATACTTAGGGAAGCAACTCCGCTATGGTGTTAGGATGGTGAACAGTAATGAATGAAGAATTCAGTCATTGAGATTATCGAGGGCTCAGAGGCTCCATTGGCAAACATGTTCACGTCAAAAGCACTCTAAATATTAGTCTGTAACACTTCAATATAACTCTCGACTGTTTATTCATTTTGGCTTTCAAAACTGAAGATAGAGAAACCATCTGCTTGTGGAGATACCGATGCCAGAATGCATCACTCTGGAACCGTTTAGGTTTAAATTTTAATATAAATCCAAGGTTTAAATAAAAGTGCGGAAGGTTGATCATTTTCAAGCATAGCTAACGTCGTCTTGTACCAAACCTGCAAATAAAATAAAAACCCTGGGATTGCAAGTATCATTTTGAGCGAATGATCACATTGAAACGTGCCGATAGAAAGTGGAATTGGCTGCAGACATACCGTCCAAGTTCCGTTTCGATCTCGTAGTAATCTTCCAGGGCGCTTTCTTTGTTGGAGACGTCGATCCAGTAATCACAGTTCGTTGCCGATCTGGCAACTTGCAACATCGTGGCCATCTGCCGGAACACACTGATCAGTGAAGCCGAGGAGCAAGCAGCGCACGAAGGAGACCACACGCCGAGAAGGGGGTGGCACGCGTGAAGCTCTTTTCCTGTTCGTCAAGTTCCTTTGATTAAAAAAAACGCGAGCGCGACAAAATTGAAAGTAGAACAAGCGATAAGAAGAAGATCCCCAAACTTGGAGCTGCACCTCCGAGTGTGTGCGACTTCACTGGCGTTACTGAAGTACACAGACACCTGCCACTGGAATAACGGCCGTACCGTAATACACGGAGAAAACACGCCGCTGTCAGATGTTACCGTGTAGTTTGTCTATCTCAGTTCGACACTGGAAACAACAATTTGACAAGGGACATACTCTAGAAGGGTCATTGGACCCGAAATGTTAAATCTTGCTCTCTCTCTCTCTCTCCTCAGATGCTGCCCAGACCTGCTGAGTTTTTCCAGCAATTTCTGATTTTGTTTCTGGTTTCCAGTATCCGCAGTTATTTAGGTTTTATTTTGATCAGGGACGTGGCGGTTCAGTAACCCTGGCCCTCGCATGTGTGAGTCGGTTGGGCAGAGTCACGGAATCGGACTGTCTCGCGCTACAAGGTGGTCGCGGGTGCGCGTGGGTAATGGGCGCTGCAAGAACACCGAGAATGTTCGAGCCGTAACCGGCCGCTCAGCGCGGGGCGCGGGATGTGATCGATGCCTCCAGCTGTTCCTCCGGCATTGCCAGGCTCAAATCCCTGATTTCTAAGTAGATTTCCATCATGTGGAGCAGTGGTAGTATCCGTGCGTCTGAGCCAGTGTAATCACACCCGCTTCAGGGTGTGTAATAATATTTCTGAACAGGTTGATTATAAAACAAATCAATTCATATCGTTTACCTGCTAAGTTCTGCATTGTCATTTAATATAGGATTTTTTATGCTAGGTACCTGACATAAGTCCAAATAGTGGTTCGTAGCAAAAACAAAGGGGATTTTGGTAACTTTCTTGGTTAATCACAGAAATGTTGAGTCATGACATACTGTGTTATGCTAGAAGAGGCCTTTAACCCACTGTGTCTTGGCTGATTCTTTGAAAAGGTAATCCAATTAGTCAAATTCCCTTGCAGTCCACGGCTTCAAAACTTGGAAGTTTTTTGAGCTAGACCCTACTGGAAAGGGAAAGTGAAAAGTGAAAGTAATTTCACCCTCCCAATTGCTAAGATGTCAAAGAATGCTTTAGTTATGGCTCCATGACCCACTAACACTGGCAGTCAATACATTTGAACACTACAACCAGCCAATATCCGTCCAAGCCACTCACCATCCTGACTTAGAAATACGTCACTTTCTTCAGTGTCCTTGGATCAAAAAACATAGAATTTCCTCCCTAGCACCATTGTCGGTTTACTTACAGTATATGGTATGCAGCAGTTCAAGAGTCAGCTCATCACCACCTTCTCAAAGGCAACTAGGGTCAGAGAATAAATTCTGGCCCAACCAGCAATGTCATCATCCCATGGGTGAATAATACTTCAGTAGTTATTGATGTTTCCAGTGGTGCAGCACAGGTAGTTTGAAGAATACAGTAAAAATAAGCAAACATATCATTAGTGCAGCAGTTTCTGTCACTTGGAGATAATATTGATTCAGACCAAGTTGAGGAAGCTCTGTAGATGTGTGCCAGTTTTGGTGAGGACTATTCTCGCAGAATTTGGGTAGTTGAGTGCTCTTGTCAGTGTGAGGATTTAGTTAGTTCCAGATAGAGAAGCTGAAATCTTTTGTAAGGAAGAAAATGTTTTGAAAGACTGTGACTATGATTGGTGATATACAGACTGAGAATCTGCCATTTAATGTGTGGTTTTTATGGTTTATAATTGACTGTAACCTGCCTGTTAATTCATGTTCAACTTGCATTCATTCTGAGTTTTTAAGAAGATAGGGGTTACTTAAGATAATACTTAATGTTTACTTTGTTTCACTGGTTTCTAATACAACTGGAATGTGGGCAATGATTCCTGATTTATTATGATTCCAGGTGGGATATCCCCAACTAACCTATGGTCCAGGGTAGAGAGAGATGAAGGTGAATTTGTTAACTTAGCTCCACCCTCTGTTGGTTGCCACAGGGTTAATTTGAAAAGAGATATGTTCGTTGTGGACATCCTTTCCTACACCAAGTATAACAAATGTGAAAGCAATGGAATAGTGATCTTAGGTGACTTCAACTTCCTCAACATTAACTGGAGTAGTCATTATGTGAAAGATTTGGAGAGAGCAGAATTCTTAAAATGCATCCAGGAGTACTTTTTAAGCCAGTATAGAGAAGGGGTGGTCCTGGACTTAAGTTTAAGTAACAAAGATGGGCAAGTGGTTGAAGTATTAATGGGAGAGCGTTTTTCAGATGACGATCATAACTCAGTTAGATTCAAGATTGTAATGGAAATAGTCAAGGATAGGAAAATTGCTACCCTTGGATAGGAAAACTCAAACAGTACATGGAGTGGGAGGCGAAGGTCTCACTATTAAAACAACACGTCCAGTGTTCGTTAAATTGGGACCGCATGAATTAACAACTTCAGTTTGGGTAGGACCAATGGAACAAGATCTGTTGGGAATGAGCATCCCAACTCAGGTAAATTCCTCCTTGTGCTTTGAGGATAGTAAAGTGACCTGGTCTATAAGATGCACGAAAAATAGAGGTAAAAAAACCACCCAATTTGAACAAAGAATAAGAATAATTGAGGTTTGCTCAGGGAGGAACCAGCATCATTCACTGTGCTCACCCCTCCATGCAGCAAACAATACCCCATTAGCCCAGCCTCAATCACAGGAATCTTGCCATCATCCAACAACTGGAAGAACAAGACATACTGGTGAAAACACACAGCTCCTTCAAAAACATTGTATGGTCATTGTGAAAATACGATGCAAGTTAGCGCCTGACTGTTGACCGAAGAAAGGCATAGATCAGAAAGCTCCTTTGGCTGCAGATCTCGCCACCATTTTTAATGCCCTCACAGTGGAACATAAATACTTCTCAGTGATGGATATGGCCAATGGATTTTGGTCAGAACCCTTGGCACCTGAAATCCAACAGTGGTTTGTCTTCACCATCCAGCAACAATAGTACATCCGGTCCTGGCTACCACAGGGCTTCCACAGCAGTCTTACTGTACTTCACATGGCCCTGAAAAATCATGTGAGAATTACCTGCTATGTCTTCTGCAGTTATTCAGTACGTGGATAATATTCTGGTGGCTTCCAATGCAGAGGAACAGCACAAACAGGATCTGTGAATCCTGCTGGACCACTTGCACTCCCGAGGAAATGAAGCGAATTTTAACAAAGCTCAAGTGTTGCAGGAAGAGGTTGTGTATTTGGGGCAAAATATTTTAGAGGGAAAATGAGAACTTAGCCAGGACAGAACTGCAACAATTTGGAAGGGCCAAGAGCCCAGTACCATCCAGGAACTCAGATCCTTTTTAGGACTGTAATTTTAATCGGAACTGAATTGACTCCTACACACAATTAACTCAGCTACTGAACAACTTAAAGGTCAAGAGAACATCAAAAGAGGTTATCAACTTCACGGAAGAGTTGCAGGACTGGCTTTGGGAATTCCTGACAGTGGGAACCTGTTTACTTTTTTGAAAGTGAAAAGGAAGGATACATGACAGCAATACTGATGCAAGAACATGGAGATTTACAAAGACCTATTGGATACTTCTCAGCAAAATTGGATGCAGTAGCCCTGTGATGGATAGGCTACTTGAGAGCCATGGAAGCCACATGTCAGGCAGTAGTGGCCACTGCAGGTTTCTAACTTCAAGTGTCCCCACAGAGTACATGCCTTACTGTCAGTGAATAGAGTATCACAAGTAACGGCAGCCAGATGGACCCGCTGGACAGCAGTCTTAGAAGACCCAATCTCCTCCTAGCCCAGTTAACACGCAACTATGCTCCCAGGCAGACAACAAGAGGGAAGAGATGGGTATGAAGAACATGACTGTGGGGAAATTTTAAAACAAATAGCTGTAGCACGCTAGCAACAGAGGAGCCTCTGCAGCATCTGGACATCGTTCTTTTTACAGACGGATCCTCTTCCATTGAAAACAGGATCAGAAAAGCGGGAGGGGCATTCACCAATCTACATGAAGTTGTGGCAAAAGGTAGTCTACCCACCTGTACATCAGCCTAACAGGCAAGCTGCGTGCTCTATCGGAAGCATGCAAGATAGCAAAGGGACAGACAGCTAATATCTACACAGATTCCCCCTGTGCATTTGGAGTAGCCCACGATTTCAAGCCACAGCTGCAGATAGCCCCATCCGAGATGGGAATGAAGTCTGAAATATCCTTGAAGCCATACAATTACCCCAAGAGTCTCCATCCTGAAATGTAAGGCACATATCAAAGCACCACAGAAACTAGGAAACACTGGCCGACCGACAGGCGGCCTCACCAGAAGAGCGTTCAATGGAACGTGCCTTAATGTGTAAATTAAGGACGCTTTTCACAAGACCTAAAGGATATGCAGAGCCATCGCTCCTGCAAAGAAAACAAGATTGAGGCAGGAATTAAACTAAGACGATGGTATCTGGAGACAGAGAGAGCGACAAACCCGTGGCCCCGCAGGCATTAATGCCCTTTTTGGTGCAACAGATCCATTCATGGGGGCATTTGGCTCCGTAGCAAATGACGGCATGATGCCATAAGAGCTGGTGGGTTGGGGTTTTAAGAAGCATGCCCAGGTGGTAACAGATCATTGCATGACCTGCCAGAAGAACGATCCTGGATGCATCACAGCCATGACCCCCCATTGAGAAACCCTGTTCCTAGAGGACCGTTCGAACAAATACAAGTCGATTACATGTCCCTCCCCCCATGTCGAGGCTATGCTGAAGTCCTAGCTGTTGTGGACTTATTCTCCAGATGGGTAGAAACCTCTCCAGCCCAACAAGCCAAAGCCAATCATACGGTTAAAGTTTTGTGCAAGGATTACATTCCTCAGTGGTGAGTCCCAGCCAGCATAGACTCTGACCAAGGAATGCATTTCACAGGTGCTGTCTACTTGGAAGTTTGAAAGTTGCTAAACATTAAAAGGGACCTCCGCTGCTCTCATCACCCTCCATCATCAGGGCAAGTGGAATGAACCAACTGGATGATAAAACAAAGGCTCGCTGAGCACCACCAAAAGTGTTACTAGTTACTGGTGGTGTACCGCAAGGGTCGGTGTTGGGTCCACTGCTGTTTGTCATTTTTATAAATGAACTGGATGAGGGCGTAGAAGGATGGGTTAGTAAATTTGCAGACGACACTAAGGTCGGTGGAGTTGTGGATAGTGACAACGGATGCTGAAGGTTGCAGAGAGACATAGATAAGCTGCAGAGCTGGGCTGAGAGGTGGCCAATGGAGTTTAATGCAGACAAGTGTGAGGTGATGCACTTTGGTAGGAGTAACCGGAAGGCAAAGTACAGGGCTAATGGTAAGATTCTTAGCAGTGTAGATGAGCAGAGAGATCTCGGTGTCCATGTACACAGATCCTTGAAAGTTGCCACCCAGGTTGACAGGGCTGTTAAGAAGGCATACAGTGTTTTAGCTTTTATTAATAGAGGGATCGAGTTCCGGAATCAAGAGGTTATGCTGCAGCTGTACAAAACTCTGGTGCGTCTGCACTTGGAGTATTGTGTACAGTTCTGGTCACTGCATTATAAGAAGGATGTGGAAGCTTTGGAAAGGGTGCAGAGGTGATTTACTAGGATGTTGCCTGGTATGGAGGGAAGGTCTTACGAGGAAAGGCTGAGGGACTTGAGGCTGTTTTCATTAGAGAGAAGGTTGAGAGGTGACTTAATTGAAACATATAAAATAATCAGAGGGTTAGATAGGGTGGATAGGGAGAGCCTTTTTCTTAGGATGGTGACGGCGAGCACGAGGGGGCATCGCTTTAAATTGAGGGGTGAAAAATATAGGACAGATGTCAGAGGTAGTTTCTTTACTCAGAGAGTAGTAAGGGAATGGAACGCTTTGCCTGCAACGGTAGTAGATTCGCCAACTTTAGGTACATTTAAGTCATCATTGGACAAGCATATGGATGTACATGGAATAGTGTAGGTTAGATGGGCTTGAGATTGGTATGACAGGTTGGCACAACATCGAGGGCCGAAGGGCCTGTACTGTGCTGTAATGTTCTATGTTCTATGTATAAGCCCTGTCAATAGTACTGTGCAGCATCTAAGTGACCCCCAACTGAACAACAGGACTAAGCCCTTTTGAAGTCATCACCAGAAAGCCTATGTCACTGCCAGGAACAATTGATTTACAGAAAGCCAATTGCCACTTACTGAGCCATAGATAGGGAAACTAAATGTATTACTAACTGTGTGGATATTGAATGTTTGCCCAACTGTATACTTGTGTGCTTTGTGATTTGCTTCAGGAGGAATCAAAGTGGAGGAAATTGTTGGAGCTGCCTGTGACTGGGTGGCACAGAATGGCTAACGGCTGCCCATGGCTACAGTAGCTAGAAGTTGTTAGAAAATGCTTGCTTAATATAGTCTCTGCAAGTAGAACAATAGCAGATCTGTCTTAAATGGGACAGAACACACAGCTAGCAAATGTTATCCATTATGAGAAGCTTCAAGGAGAAAGATAAGCAAGCCTGTGAAAACATCATGACCGGGACTGGACCACCAGCCTGCTATCTCTTTAAGATACTGTACCAGAGAGCCAACCACAGAGGGATAATGCAGTGCCACTGACCGATAGTATCAAACAAGGTGGTGTATGCACACTCAGTCTTAACTGTATACAATTTGAAGTTTTTCTGTGTATTACAAAAAAGAAAATCTGAAGCGGTAACAAAATTGTACCAAAATAAAGTTGTGTCTGAATCTACCATCAGACTCGGACTCCCGTTGGAAAATATAAGATCTAACAGACACTTTGAGGTATATCAAGCCAAAAGCAAATATGAAAGGATGTTGGCAGGTAAAATAAAGGAAAATCCATGTCATTTTAAGGGATGTTAAGGACAGTGAGGGAGAATTAGCAGAATATTGCCTGAGCTGGAGAATTTCAGTTATGAGCAGAGATTGGACATTCTGGGGTTGTTTTCTTGGAGTAGAGGAAATTGAGACAGGACATGATTGAAATGTGTAAAATTATGACATAGACAGGTGAGACAGGAAGAAATTTTGCCCCTTGATAGAGGAGTCAATGAGAGGGGCATAGATTTAAGGTAAGGAGCAGAAGGTTTAGAGGAGATGTGAGGAAAGCTTTTTTACCCAGAGGGTGGTGGGAATCTGGAACTCACTGCCTGTGAGGATAGTAGAGGCAGAAACCCTCATAACATTTAAGAAGTATTTAGATATGTTTCTTGCGATGCCAAGGCATACTGGTTTAGATCAGGTACTGGAAAATGGGCTTGGAATAGTCTGGTGGTTATTTTGACTATTGTGGACTGAATGGACCTCTTCATGTGATGTAGATCTCTATGAATCTGTGACACTCGGGCTCATTATCAGTCAGACTCCACCAGAGAATGCATGATTTCTTTTGCATACTCTACTTTTAAAACTACAGTCCCAAAATATAGGAATCTTATAAATCAAAAGAATACTCCTAAAACATAATAATCCTATAAATCTCAAAAGCCTAAGAAAGAACCGGCACTCACGACACTGCTCACACTGTTTTCCCCCCGCCCACACTCCCAAAATACTCATATCTCTTGCAGCTCATACCTATAGAACCCACAAAAATTCTCAGCCCAAACACCCCTTTGACAATCCTAATCCCCACTCCCCTTCTCCCACACCCATACCCCAACAATGTTTGCTCACCTGCATTCTTGATAACACTCACCAACTGCTCCAAAAATTCTTATTCCCCACCTGCTACTGATAGTGCCCAGCTCTCACAACCTGACCATGCTTTCCCCGTGCCTCCTGACAATGCTCATCTCCTTTCCAACAAAGCTCACCTAGTCTGCATCCCAACAGTGCTCACCTACACACCTATACTAGTTACCCACTTCTAACAAAGCTTATCCTCACCCACAAAAAAATTCCAACAATGTTTGCTCCCTTCACAAGCCCAGCAGCACTCAAAGCCACTTTTTGACTGCTTCCATACTTCTGACAAAGCTTATTCCCATCCACAAACCAACAGTAGTCACTCCCTCACACTCTCAACTATACCCACCTGGATTCCTGACATTACTCATCCCTAGCCCCTAAATTCCCTACTATTGTAACTCTACTCCCACACCACAAACTTATGACAGTAATTAAAAAGTTTAAGCATTAAAAATAAAAACTTAGCAAAAGCACTTAAAGCATGCTGATCTGACCTGAGCAAGTGATTTCAGAAGGAGTTATGATCTCACTGCTTCTTCTCGTCAATCCCTCAGGTGGACCCCAATGGCAATGGCTCAATGCTTGATCCAAGATGGGAAGGTTCAGTTGAAAGGATGAAAAATGGTCATGTTGTACAGTTGTTCATGGTCAGCGGCAACTATAAAAACATTACTACTGACCAGAATTGTTTACAGATATGCCACCTCAGTAGAATTTAGACGATAAATTGGAGGAGGTAAAGGATAGATCTTTGGAGGACTCTAATATTAATGCAACAGGAGAAGGGAGAAAAGGAATCATTGGACAGTCTGTGACTATGATTTGGATAAATAATAGAATGAGACGGGGCAGTCTGACTCAGCTGTGTAACAGTGGAGAAGTTATGAAGGAGTATAGTGTGGTTAACTGTGTCAAAATCTGTGGATGGATCAAAAAGGTGATGAGGGATTCTGCACCACAGTCAGATAGGACATAATTTACAATTAATCCAGGGTATTTCAGTGCGGTGGAACGGGCAGCAGCTGGATTGGGGACAAACATGGGACTTTAAAGATGGGCTCAAATTTTGGAGAAAACACATTCAGGGAGGCTGGAAAACATTGGGAGTTGAAGATGGCATAGTAGTTTTCAAAGGGTTCAGCAGTGAAAGTTCATTTATTAAGCTAAAGCTGTTCCTTAAGTCTGAGGAAGAATGGCTTTTAAAAACAACATAATTAAAGATAAGCAGTGGAGGATGGATCAGCAGAGCAACAAGGACAAAGCCAAGCCAATGGAGGTAATTTGGAGGTAGTTCTGTTTTGTAAAATAATCTTGAAAGCTAGACAAAATTGTAAATGGAAGAAGTAACAGCTATACTTCAACTGCTCAAATCTAATCTTGTTCTTCCAGCTAGCACCATCTCAAATGGCATCCCCCCATGCTCATTATTTCACAGCTTCTTGCCAAAACAAACTTAGATACTGCTTATGAAGCAAAGTTATAATCTGAACACAAGAAAAACTCTTGTTATATTAAAACATTCCCCATCAAAATACTTGAAATATTCTGAAAAAAGCTTGAGACAACTGAGTTATATAAGTTCTGTCCAAGATAGAGATTGATTTTCAAGTAGGTATGCATTGTGGAATTCATAAGATATTTTTGTTTGGGCATTTCCAATTCATGCTTTTGTACTGTATTAATAATATAATTATTTTCATCGAAGGGCCAAGGTTTGTGTCTAAAGTTTTTAGGAACAAGTAACTCAATAAGTTATCATATAGAAATAAATCATATGGAGGTAGACTTGTTATTCCCCAAATTAAAGTTTAACATTACTTTTTAGCTCAAAAGTTAATCTTTTTAAGGAAGGTGATGATAATGATGGTAGATTAGATACCCCATCATTAAATGATACCCCAGAAAAAAGAGAGCTGTTACAATATCAGCATAATTTTCCTCTTATTTATACATGGGATGTGGGCATCACTGGCTGCGCCAGCAATTATTGACCATCCCTGATTGGGCAGTTAAGAGAATGCAGTCACATGTAGGCCAGACCAGGTAAGGAAAGCAGTTTCATCTTCTAAAGGACATCAGTGAACCGGACTTTTCTCCAACAATCACAAGATGTCTCATGGTCATCACTACACTCTTAATTCCAGATATTTTTTGTTGAATTTTAATTCCATCATCTGCAATGATTCAAAACCAGATTCCCAGAACATTACCTGGGTCCCTAGATTAACAGTCGAGCAATTATAACACTAGGCCATCGCTTCCCTTTAATAATATAGTGATAGTAAAAATGGTAGTGAATGCAAAAAAAATTAGTAGTGTCTATTTATCAAATAGATAGTCTGCACATTCGAGGTCAGAAAGAGTATTAACTGAATTATTTTGACACTGTTTCAAGTAAATATTGCAAATGGTCATAAAATATATTTTTTTATGAACCTGATTAACTTAGAATCTTTTTATTACATTATTTCATTCACAACTATTGCCTGTACATTATTTTCAAAAGTACTTGATTGAGTGTAAAGCGCTTTGAGACATCCACTGGTTGTGAAAGCAGCTATATAAATGCATTTCTGAAGAACAGTCCAGACCCAAAATGTCAGCTTTCCTACTCCTCTAATGCTGTTTGGCCTGCTGTGTTCATCCAGCTGTACACCTTGTTATCTTATATAAATACAAGTCTTTTTTATCCTTTTATTTGCATCAGGTGCAGTTTGTAAATTTAAAATTTCCATGTTGTCGTGTCTCGCTTGTGAGTTACTAAGTTGAAATTTCCACACATATCAAATGTGTACTGACAGATTTTAAAATGATGAGATGCTGCGGATGCGTCATTACTTCATCAATTGTATTCAACTTTTAGTTACTTTTCACCTCTTTTGTCAACTTCCCATTTTAGAATACAGAGAAGAGAGGCATGCCACTGTATAAGGAAACATTAAGCATAGCTTGAAAGCTGGAATAGCACCACTCCAGATTGTTCACTATGTGGAAAAAGAATTTAATCCTTTTTCAATTGTGATCCAGCTTGCTACCTGGAGAAACACCAGTATAAAACTGTTGCACTACTTTGTCTTCAGATTCATGTCCTCATGAGTGAGATTGTAACTTGAATCACTATTTGCTTAACCATGAGACTTCTTTGGAATAATACTACTTAGTGTTGCAAATATGTTGTTTATAAGATTGTTGTGTTTCGGTACTGTTGCTTGAATTTAAGATAAAATGAAGGAATGATGGGGTTCGTGTGACCTGTTCTGAATACTGTTCAACAGGGGAGGCCCAGGTTATCTTAATGGGAGGAAGATATGAAATTCACACCTGTAAACAGTGACCAGGGCAGCTGTGCAGATAGTGGATGGATGGTTTGTCCCCAAGTCATAGAGAGGTGTTGGGAATGTCTTGGTAAATGGTTATGCTTTAGACTGGCTATTTCAGTTCAAGCAGAGAGCAGTTCAAATGTAGAAACTGCTATTACACAAAGTAATTGTTGTTAAAAGTATGAATCCATTTAGAAGGAAACTAAGTAAGAATGAAAGTGTGAAAATGTGCTAGTCGGTGAAGTAGGATGGATGAGGCTCATATGGAACAAAAGCATAAACATCAGCATAAATCAATTGAACAAAATGGCCTATTTTTATGCTTTAAATTCTATATAATTATATCCCCTAGATAATATTAGCCTTTTATCCAGAACTTTGATAGCCCATGTTGATTTTGACCTATCCCTTTCAGAATATGCTGTTGAATTGATTCTTTCATGTAATATTATCCCAATCTGTGCATAATTCATGACTGCCTGTTTATACCATGTATATTTCATTTACACACACTTAATTTTAAAAATGGGCTTTAGAAATGTTTTCATCATCTCGTCCCCCCCTTTATCGCACTTAACAGGCATTTCTATTAGTTATATTCTTCTTTATACTTAAAAGTATATTACATTTTGTACGTCAGTAAAGCAGTTCAAATGTAGTAAAGCCATAGATTGAATTGAGACAAAGAAATTCAAAGTTTTCCAGGTTAAAAAAAAGTAAGATGCAGTTGTTTACTAGTCAGGATCGAACACTTTAGGTATTCCCTAAAGGTGTGGTATCTTTGTTAATTACACAAAATGCCAGTTTAAGTAGTTTTCTGTTACCCCTAATAATCTTCCACAGAATGATTCTGCACTGTTGAAGACTGCTCAGCCCATCCAATCTTAGCTAATTTCTTTTCTGTCCTTGCATGAAGTTCAAAACAATCTACCGAATGAATTTCTTTCATAAAAATGTAACGTTGCAAGGTAAATATTCGGTCTATTATTTTGGGTCATTGGAAAATCTCCAATTTACTTAGCAATGTTATTTAATGTCTATGATCGCAGTTTTATTGCTTAGCAGTTTAGAGTATTGTGAGTTCAAGCCCTGTTCTCCAGTACCCATACTCAAAACAATAGGAGATTAGAAAAACTGTTCAGTGAGGGAAGATTGCATTGTTGAAAAAAGTGGCTTTTAGGTAGGATAACTAATTGAAACCTATCTATCTATCTGTCTGTTCAGATAAAATATACAGGGACTAAAATCATAGTCCTTCTGGTTCCATGGGCAGCAAGACTCTGTCACCAGCCCTGTTGTATCATAACTTCTATTGTTCAAGCCCAATGGTACCCCTCTCTTAGAGATCCTCCTTAAATTTACTTCACCAAGTGGAATATAAGCATGCCAAAGAGTATTTCCCAAAAGTCAGTATTTCTTACTCAATTTGTTTGTCTTTCGCAAGACTGTCACAGGAAACACAGTACAACCCACTATGTAAATAATAGTAGAAGGAAAATATTCTGCCTGGAAGTCAGTGGTGAGTGGGGTTCCACAGGGCTCTGTCCTTGGGCCTCTACTGTTTGTAATTTTTATTAATGACTTGGATGAGGGGATTGAAGGATGGGTCAGCAAGTTTGCAGACAACACAAAGGTCGGAGGTGTCGTTGACAGCATAGAGGGCTGTTGTAGGCTGCAGCAGGACATTGACAGGATGCAGAGATGGGCTGAGAGGTGGCAGATGGAGTTCAACCTGGATAAATGCGAGGTGATGCATTTTGGAAGGTCGAATTTGAAAGCTGAGTACAGGATTAAGGATAGGATTCTTGGCAGTGTGGAGGAACAGAGGGATCTTGGTGTGCAGATACATAGATCCCTTAAAATGGCCACCCAAGTGGACAGGGTTGTTAAGAAAGCATATGGTGTTTTGGCTTTCATTAACAGGGGGATTGAGTTTAAGAGTCGTGAGATCTTGTTGCAGCTCTATAAAGCTTTGGTTAGACCGCACTTGGAATACTGCGTCCAGTTCTGGTCGCTGTATTATAGGAAAGATGTGGATGCTTTGGAGAGGGTTCAGAGGAGGTTTACCAGGATGCTGCCTGGACTGGAGGGCTTATCTTATCAAGACAGGTTGACTGAGCTTGGTCTCTTTTCATTGGAGAAAAGGAGGAGGAGAGGGGACCTAATTGAGGTATACAAGATAATGAGAGGCATAGATAGAGTTGATAGCCAGAGACTATTTCCCAGGGCAGAAATGGCTAGCACGAGGGGTCATAGTTTTAAGCTGGTTGGTGGAAAGTATAGAGGGGATGTCAGAGGCGGGTTCTTTACACAGAGAGTTGTGAGAGCATGGAATGCGCTGCCAGCAGCAGTTGTGGAAGCAAGGTCATTGGGGTCATTTAAGAGACTGCTGGACATGCATATGGTCACAGAAATTTGAGGGTGCATACATGAGGATCAATGGTCGGCACAACATTGTGGGCTGAAGGGCCTGTTCTGTGCTGTACTGTTCTATGTTCCATGTTCTATGTTCTAAAAGTCTTTCTTCGTTTCTGATGGAGAGACATCAGGTTTGAAACATTAGCTCTGTTATCTTCCTGCAGATGCCGCAAGACCTGATGAATTTCTCGAGCAATTTTTTTTTGTAGATCTGCAGCATCCATTGTTGTTTTATTCCTTCATTTTGTTTTAATGTTACTTTACTGAGTTACTGTTACTTTACACCATTAGTAAATGCTCAAATTAGTCCACAAACTTCTATTGTTCTACTTTTTAAAGGCAGATGGATATTCTAAAACAATACATTAATTTTCTAATGACCTTGCAGCAAGGAATGATCAGTCACCTTGGACTACTATTCATCTCCAGCCAAACAGATACTCAAATGACGGTTTAAATTAATAATTACCAAATCTGTGAATGCAACACTAAAACTTCATTTTAAAGTTGAGCGTGATCTAACAAAACATCAGCCAGATGGTTGTTCTGTGCAATTTGAAAGATTTGGTAGTTTCTAAAACTGTCAATTGGCTGCCTTAAACTGAACAGTTTTAGTAATTCATCTCAGCATTGTGCTTGCTTGAATTGCTGTTCCATAACAAAAAGTAACAGCGTACTATTTCTGCCCAATCTCTTTCCGTCTCCTCTTTAATGAACTTGATACCATTCATTAAATGTATCCTGTTTACTCCCACATATGTATGCCATTGCAGTAATCTGTATTGAATTCTAATTGCATATATTGCCAACGTCTTTCTGTTAGTTCTTAGCAAAATGATTAGAGTCCACTACTTTAAATCTTCTATGCAAATAAATAACTTAGGGCTCCTTGAATCTCTCATGTAAAATCTGGAATTAATTTTAGGTCAAGGTTAGAATTTTACATTCCTAAATAAACGCTATACCTTGAACAAATACTGCCTGTTCCTTTTTGGATACCTAGTAGCATCTGAGAGACATTTTCTGGGAAATTTCTGGCAGCATAGTGGCTCAGCGAATAGCACTACTTCTTCACAGGGACGCGGTTTCAATTCCACCCTAGGTAACTGTCTGTGTGGAGTTTGTACATTCTCCCCGTGTCTGCATGAGTTTCCTCTGGTGCTCCGGCTTCCTCCCACAGTCCAGAGATTGGAGGCTAGGTGGATTAGCCATGCTAAATTGCTCATAGTGTTCTGGCAAATGTAGATTACGTGGGTTATAGGGTGATGGGGCTGGATGAGATGCTCTGAGAGTCAGTGTGGACTTGCAGAATTCATAGAACTCATAGAATCCCTACATTATGGAAACAGGCCCTTCAGCTCAACAAGTCCACACTGACTCTGAGAATCCCAACCAGACCCATCTCCCAAAATCCCACTGAATCATCACATCCCTGAACACTATGGGTAATTGAAACTTGTTTGACTTGTTGGGCTGAAGGGCCTGTTCCCACACTGTAGGGATTCTATGAACAAGGCTTTAGTTACAAGAATAGATTACAGTAGAAGCAAGTTGTAAAGAATTGAAAGAGGCGATCACACTTATTATGGATCCAGGCAGAAATGTAAGATTTTGCCCATTGAGTTGAAAGGCTGAGAACCAGAAAACATCAATTTAATACAATTGGCAAATGAAAGATAGTATGAAGGGGAGATAGTGGCAAAGTGATAATATCAATGTGTTAAGAATTCAGAGATGGAGGGTTGTACACTGGGGACAATGGCTTCTGTAATGCAGATGGCGAAATTTAAATTCAATTAATAAGTTTGAAGTATAAAACTAGTCTCCATTATGGTGACCATGACAACTGTCTTGATTTTTTACACCATGAATGGTTAGGAACTGAAATGCAGTGCATACAGGTATTAGTGAAGGCGTAGTCAATCATGGCTTTTAAAAGAGAATTGGATAATTATCTGAAGAGGAAAGATTTGCAGGGCGATAAAGAAAAGAGAGTGGAAAACAATTAGTTGAGTTGCTCTTAAACAGACTTGGGAAAGACACAGTGGGCTGAGTGACCTCCCGAACCGTCATTTGAGTATCTGTTTGGCTGGAGATGAATAGTAGTCCAAGGTGACTGATCATTCCTTGCTGCAAGTAAGCAAAGTTTATTTCAATCTTATTTACTTGCAGCCACCCAGATACTCATATGTTGGCAAATTATCTTCGATTTAAAGGCACAACTTAAGAAGGATAATGGTTACGGTTCAGGAGGTCACTCAGCCCGTTGTGTCTTTGCCAAGTCTGTTCAAGAGCAACTCAACTAATCAACTTGTTTTCTACTGTCAAGAAGAAGGATACCTCTTCCAGGCATTCAAGGACAATGAATATCCAAAAAACTGGATCAGAGGAGGCCTATTACACGAACACACAAGGAAGATCTACACGCCCCGACACACTCATCATGCTACCTTACATCAGGAACACATCGGAACTAGCCACAATACTCATACGACCACTGGGCATCAGAGTAGCACACAAACCCACATCAACCCTACGACAACTGCTCAGCCAAACCAACAACCCACTATGGACAGGACCAAATGTCATATACAAGATTCCCTGCAGAGACTGTAACAAACACTACATTGGACTTCAACAAGGGTACATGAATATCAATTGGCTACAAAAAGACATGACCCATACTCACTCATCTCTATCCACATAGATAAGGAGAACCACCAAATTCGATAGGGACAACACCAAGATCCTGGGACAGCAAAGCAAAGACAGGCATGGGAGTTCCTAGAAGCCTGATAATCCACGAGAAAGCCATCAACAAACACATAGAACTTGAACCCATTATCACTCCATTATGAAGGAAAACCGGAAGTGAGGTATTCTAGTTCAACGGACTCCAGAGTTTAAAAACCAGATAGGAAAACACAACGGTGCTTCATCGGAGGCTGCACTAATGATGTCACCCAGCAGGGTAATGAAAAATCTGCACAACAATAATGAACCAGCTCGGCGAGCCAACCAACCACAAAATCCATCTTTATCACTTGGAAGAATAAGAGCAGCATGCACATAGGAACTCAGCCCATCAATATCCCACCAAGCCATATACCGTCTTGACTTGGAAATATATCAGTTCTTTCAGCGAGTGTCAAAATAAAGGAACTCTTACAATTTTGGTGTACCTACACTACATGGACTTTTCATAGAATACATTTAGGAGTGGGCCATCATTGATTGTCCATCCTCAATTGCCCTTGAAAAGGTGGTAGCGAGCTACCTTCTTAAACTGTTGCAGTCCATTTAGTCGCGATACACCCACAATGCTGCTGGGGAGGGAGCTCCAGAATTTTAAGCCAGTGACTGTGAAGAAACGGTAATATATTTTCAAGTCGTGATAGTGATTGGTTTGGATAGAATTTGCAGGTGGTAGTGTTCTCACGTATCTGCTGCCTTGTCTTTCGAGATAAAGGGTGTTCTGGGAGGTCTAAAACCCTGGTGGAACTTCTGCGGTGCAACTGGTAGATGGTATATATTACTGCAACTGTGCAACAGTGGTAGAATTCAGTGATTTTTCGTGAATGTGATACTAATCAAATGGGCTGCAGTCATAGATGGTGTCAAGGAATCTGGTGAGCTACTGCAGGATTCCTAGATAGCAAAGTGTGGGGCTGGATGAACACAGCAGGCCAAGCAGCATCTTAGGAGCACAAAAGCTGACGTTTTGGGTCTCAGCCCGAACCATCAGCTTTTGTGCTCCTAAGATGCTGCTTGGCCTGCTGTGTTCAGCCAGCCCCGCACTTTGTTATCTTGGATTCTCCAGCATCTGCGGTTCCCATTATCTCTGCAGGATTCCTAGCCTCTGATTTGTTTTTGAAGCCAGTATTTTTATGGCTAGGCCAATTCAGTTTCTGGTCAATGGTAGCCCAGAATGTTGACCATAACGGGTTCAGTGATGATAATACCATTGAATGCCAAGAGACAATGGTTAGATTCTTTCTAGTTAAAGTGGTCATTGCCTGATACTAGGTTGGTACAAATGTTATTTGTCACTTGTTATCCTAAACCTGGATGTAGTCCTGGTCTTGCTGCATTTGGACATTGATTGCTTCAGCATCTGAGGAGTCACAAATGATACTGAATGTTGTTTCATCATGAATAAACATCCCAGCTTCTGAAATTGTGGAGGGAAGATCATTGATGAAGCCGACGAAAATGGTTGGGCCGAGGACACTATTTCGAGGAACTCATGCAGAGTTGTCCTGGAGCTGAAGTGCCTGACCTCCAACAACCACAACCATGTTCCTTTGTCTAGATGTGATAACAACAGACAGAATTTTCCCCACTTCCCATATGGTTAGGGTTTTTGTTTGTATACTCAGTCAAATGCAGCCTTGGTGTTAGGATATCCTGTTTCGTCAGCAATGCACACATCCCATGAAAGCAATTTCTAAAAAAAAATAATGAATCAAAGATAATCATATTGATCAGTTGATGCAAAGTTGCAGTATTCCAAAATAATGAACTATTTACTGATGTTATTTGTGAAATTTATCAAATCTAACAATTTCTGTATTAAAGCTTTTACTTTCGAACAGGTGGAAAGCTAGTGTTAGGAATTTTTTTTAAAAATTAAGAGGTCAGTTGCTATTAATTCAGTGGAGGAAAGAATATTCTATGTTTTGAGATGACCCACTTGTGCACCAATTCACAAGCCTCATTATGCCCAGAGTCAACAAAAAAAATTAAGGATTTAATCAAATCACGCAAAGCCCCTACTTATTTGATATTTTGGAATCAAGTGAACAGAAAATACCAATCAGGCTAACGTACTTAAGTAAAACAAAGAACTGTGGATGCTGGAGATAAAAACATAACCAGAAATTGGAGGAGGAACTCAGCTCACCTGCGGACACAAAATGGAGTTAATGTTTCATGTCCAGTGAGTTCTGAAGAAAGGTTACTGGGGTCAAAATGTCAACTGTTTTCTTTCCTGCTGAGTTTCACCAGCAATCTCTGTTTTTGTTTGCAATATACATGCATTTATCACAGTTATGAACTATCAACATATGGTTCTACGAGTTAAAACTGTAACCCCTACACATACAAAAATAAGTTTAATGGGTAGAGGGAGGAAGACGACTGCAAGCATAGGTTCAATAGCACTAATTCACAGAATTAGTGCAAACGATCCATTTAGCTAGTCAGGGACTTCTGTTTTTCAACATTTTTCCCTCCAGGAACCTTCACTTCTCAGGAAGCATAGGGCAACTGTACATTAACAGCAAAGTCTCATAGTGCAGCAATTCCTTCCAGAATAATTTGTTTTAAGACACTTCTTTAAAACCATTTTAATCTACAATAAAAATTTCAGAAAATAATACCATAAAGTAAAAGTTGTAGGAAATTCAGTCCTTTGAGACTGCTCCAGTACTGAATTCAATTATTGCTCATCTGATAGTCAATTCCACATTTCCCCCTTATGCCCATAACCTTGATTAAAAATCTGAGCCACCTATGCGACGCTCTATAGCCGTCTGTAGTAAAAGATTTCACACATTGACTACCTTTAAATAAAAAAACTTCTTGTGTCTTAATTTAATGACCCCTAACCCTTGAGATTATGCTCTCTGGTCCTAGACTCTCCCGTAAAGAGAAACAAACTGTCCACATTTACCCTGTTAAGTCCTCTAAGAATCTCATGTGTTTCGATAAGGTCTCCTCTGATTCTTATCAACTCCAATGAGTACAAACCCACATATTCAACCTCTCCTCATTAAACAAAATCCCTTCAGATCCAAAACTGACAGCAAACATCCTCTCCACATCAATCCCATTATGCCTATTGAGAATTTTACCTATTTCAATAAATTTGCCCTCATTCTTCTAAATTCCATTGAGTACAAGTCCAAGGTTCTCAACCTCTCCTAAGACAATCCCTCCATTCCAGAGCACTAATTTGTGAACGCTCTCTATTTGTCACTAATACTGATAACTTTTCCTACACAAAGGGGAACCAAACAGTATTCCAGTTGTGGCCTGACTAGTGACTTGTATAGTTTTAGCAAAACTTCCCTAGTTTTATATTTAATTCCCTTTGAAATAAAGGAAAACATACCATTTGCCTTCCTGAATACCCACTGAACTTGCATGCTAGTTTTTTGTAATTCATGCATAAAGATCCCCAAATTCTTAAATGCTGCAACTGAGTGAAATCTTTCCCTATTTACACAATATTCAGCTCAGGAAATGGTAGATGCAAGTACAGTTACAACATTTAAGACATGTTTGAATAGGCAAAAAGTTTAGAAGGATATGGGCCAAGTGCGAACAAATGAGACAAATTTAGTTTGAGAAATTTGGCATAGAGTGGTTGGTCTGAAAAGTCTGTTTCTGTGCTGTATGACTCTATAACAAAGTTCTTCTAAATCTTGAATTTTAAAAAAGCACTACTTATTATACATGTATAAATCCAACTGTATTCCTTCACAAATAAATAGATATAGTTCCTCAACCTAAACAGCAATTCATCCTGGATGAAGTACCCTTTTGCAGTTTATTTCACATGTCCATTAGACCAGTGGAAAAACTTTGTGCTTTGCTGTCACCATGGATTCTTCCTGGTTTGCAAACTCATCAATTTACTTTGAAGTTTCCATCTGTATCTTGGATGTGCTTTTTTTTTTGCCCCCAGTACAGTTATGTGAAAATTATCATAAATTTTAAAGAATTGAGTAAGAAATCTCTTGATCATATATAGGTATAAAGTACACTTATGAGAAGTATGACCTCAAGTTTATGATGAGATTTGTACAAAATATGCAGTTACAATTGAAAACTATAAGGAAATAAAATGAACCAATTTGGTGAAATGACCTGAGATTATTGCAGCTATAAATAGTAATGAACAAGAGGACAACAAGGTGTATTTTCTACAAAAGTTTATTTTTACTATACAACTGGGATAGTGGCAAAAATAACATCACTTCTATTTATACAGCAATGTAAACAAAGACATTGAGTCAGCGTGGACAAAATATAAAGATATAGAAAAATGTTTTTGGTAGGTTTGAACCATTTTCTCTTCTGTATATAACCTATTGTAAATATACTTAAAAGAAATGTTGTATTTAAGAAATTAAGCTCAACAAGAAAATTTTGAAAACAAATAAATTAGCCTTAAAATGCAATTTCCATCCATGGCAATACGTACACTCAACCTATACCAAATCATAAAAACATGACTCAATTACTTCTATGGGTGAATTAAGTTATCTGCATTCTACTTAGAATGTGCACTGAATCATTTAGTGATATCAGGTTTCAAACTACAATAGAGCACTTTTTATGTATCCCAGCAGACACATGCTTTGGTTGAAAAGAGCTTGCATGTGTGTCCATGTTTCTTCTAGCAACACAGATACTTTAGACATTTCTTCAAGTAGCACTGGCTCAACAGCAATAACCTTGAGATGAAGCTGTAGAGGGTAGTAGAGGTGAAAAGAGAACACATTAACAAGATGTGTAAAACTGGACAGACTTTCTGATCCAGCACAATGAATGAATTATACCGTTCAGTAGCAAAGTGATTCTTGTCTCAATTCAATTTAATTTAATTAAACTAAAAAAAACTGCACTTTTAGTTCAGTATAAACAATTATGATAAGTACTTGCAACATAACAATGGAGCTTTACTGGTTTCACCGTGAACACCACTGTAGCAAAAAAACAAACATTACAATATACACAAAGTAACAAGTCAGTACAGTGAATGGTCTGGAGTGGAAAATTATAAGGGGACAATACTCCCAGGTACCTGGTACCTTTGTACTTTCAGTCAGTAGAGGTCACTTTGAAGATGTTGTCTAAGGATCTCTGAGCGGTTGCATTTTCTAGATTGCACACTCTGATGACACTGTCAGTCATGGAGGGAGTGAATTTTGAAGGTGCTAGATGGGATAGCAATCACATAAGCTTCTTTGACCTGGATGGGGTCAGGTTTCTTTCAATACTGTTGGAATTGCACACATCCAGGCAAGTGGAGCATTCCATCATACTCCTGACTTTGTTTTTTAGATATTGGACAGGCTCTGAGGAATCAAGGACTGCACTGCAGAATTCCCTGCCTCTGATTTGCTCGTGTGGCCACAATATTTTTATGCCTGGTCTCTGATGAATGATAATTTCTGGGATATAGACAATGGGACATGCTGTGATGGTAGCACCAAGGAGCAATCATTAGATTCTCCCTACAGGCCACTTGTCACTCAAGCCTGAATGCTGTCCAGATCTTGTCCAAATGCAACACGGATTTCTTCAGTATGTGAGGAGTCAACATTTCTACTTCTGATCCTATAAATGGAGAGAAGGTTACTGATGAAGGAGCTGATGATGATTTGTATAGGATGCTACCCTGAGCAACTCCTGCAGTACTGCAGTGGCTGAGATCACTGAACTCCAAGAACTACAACCGTTTTCTTTTATGTTCAGTCGTGCTCCAACTATCAGGGAACCCATCCCAGTCCCAAGTGACTCCAGTTATTCTAATGCTCCTGAATGTCACTGCTTTGCTGCTTCCACCAATGGAAACAGTTACACAGAGACAGATTTTTGAAGCAAAAGTAGGTGACTTGACAGGAAATAGACAAGAACTGCTGATTTTTTTTGAGCTGAGGAAAAATGTTGATATTGGAGTTCCCCAAGGTCAATGTTGCATCGCTGGTCTTTCCTGTATATTAATGATCGAGATGTAGGTGCACAGAACAACTTCAAACTTTGCAGATGATACAAAACATGGAGGTATAGCAAACTGAGGACAACAGTGTAGAACTTCATAAGGACTCAGACAAATTGGTGGAGCGAGTCAATAGTGGTGATGAAGTTCAATACTGAGAAGTGTGTAATGATACACTTTAGTAGGAAGTACAGGGAGAAACAATACAAAATGAAAGGTAGAAAGCCTGGTTCGGCCACATCTGGAGTAGTGTGTCCAGTTCTGGTAACCTCATATCAGTAAAAAATGTGGAAGCATTGGAAAAGGTGCAGAACAGATTTACCAGGATGTTGCCTGGAATGGAGGGAAGAAGGTCTTACGAGGAAAGGTTGAGAGCGCTAGGGTATTTCTCTTTAGAATGACGAAGGATGAGAGGTGACTTGATACAGGTGTACAAAACGATCAGAGGTATAGATAGAGTGGACAGCAAGAGACTTTTTCCTAGGGTGGAGGTAGCTATTACGAGGGGGCATAGTTTTAAAGTGAGTGGAGGTAGATATAAGGGAGACGTTCAGAAGTAGGTTCTTTACTCAGATCGATAGGGGCGTGGAATGCACTTTGGTATCACCATCACAGAATGTCTCATTGTCTATATCCCGGGAATTATCATTTCAAGACCAGGCATAAAAATATCGTGGCTACACGAGCAGATCAGAGGCAGGAAATTCTGCAGTGCAATCCTTGATTCCTCAGAGCCTGTCCAATATCTAAAATACAAAGTCAGGAGAGGGTAGCGGAGTCGGCCTCATTAGGGGCATTTAAGCAGCTATTAGATAGGCATATGGATGATGATATAAGGTAGGGGTGAAGGTTCACACTGCAGGGATTCTACGATTAGGGCAAAAGTTCAGGACAACATCGTGGGCCAAAGGGCCTGTACTGTGCTGTACTGTTCTAGGTTCTAAATGTAAAGAGTGTGTGAGAGCAGAGCGATCTGGGCATATTCATACACAGAAGTAATTAAAGGTCGCAGGACAGGTTACGACCTGTTATATGTGCATACAAAACTATAATTTTATTATTGAGGTAGTGCCATAGTGGTAGTGTCACTAGACTAGCAATCCAGAACCTCAGGGTAATGTACTGGGGGCATGTGTTCAAATCCCACTGTGCCAAATGGTAAAAACTTGAAACCAATTTGGAATCGAATCATAGGGCCATAGATATAACAGCAAAATGATGTCATGGATAATAGGAACTGCAGGTGCTGGAGAATCTGAGATAACAAGGTGTAGAGCTGGATGAACACAGCAGGTCAAGCAGCATCAGAGGGGCAGGAAGGCTGACGTTTTGGGCCTAGACCCTTCTTCAGAAATGGGGGGAGGGGAAGGGGGTTCTGAAATAAATAGGGAGAGAGGGGGAGGCAGATAGAAGATGGATAGAGGAGAAGATAGGTGGAGAGGAGACAGACAGGTCAAAGAAGCGGGTATGGAGCCAGTAAAGGTGAGTGTAGGTGGGGAGGGAGGGAGGAGATAGGTCAGTCCAGGGAGGATGGACAGGTCAAGGGGGCGGGATGAGGTTAGTAGGTAGGAGATGGGGGTGGGGCTTGAGGTGAGAGTAGGGGAGAGGTGAGAGGAAGGACAGGTTAGGGAGGGAGGGATGAGCTGGGCTGGTTTTGGGATGCGGCGGGGGGGACAGGAGATTTTGAAACTTGTGAAGTCCACATTGATCCATTAGGCTGCAGGGTTGCCAAGCGGAATACAGGTTGCTGATCCTGCAAACTTCGGGTAGCATTGTTGTGGCACTGCAGGAGGCCCAGGATGGACGTGTCATCTGAGGAATGGGAGGGGGAGTTGAAATGGTTTGTGAATGGGAGGTGCAGTTGTTTAGTGCGAACTGAACATAGGTATTCTGCAAAGTGGTCCCCAAGTCTCTGCTTGGTTTCCCCGACGAACAGAAGGCCACAACGGGAACAGCAGATGCAGTATATCACATTAGCAGATGTGCAGGTGAATATCTGCTTGATGTGGAAAGTCTTCTTGGGGCCTGGAATGGGGATGAGGGGGGAGGTGTACGGGCTGGTGTAGCACTTCCTGCAGTTGCAGGGAAAAATGCCGGGTGTGGTGGGGCTGGAGGGGAGTCTGGACGAGGGAGTCACAGAAAGACCGGTTCCTCTGAAAAGCAGATAAGGGTGGGGAGGGAAAAATGTCTTTGGTGGTGGGGTCGGATTGCAGATGGTGGAAGTGTTGGAGGCTGATGCATTGGATCTGGAGGTTGATGGGTGGTACGTGAGGACAAGGGGGATTCTGTTTTGGTTGTTATTGTGCGGAGGGGTATGAGGGATGAGTTGCGGGAAATGCGGGAGACACTGTCGAGGGTGTTCTCGACCACTGAGAGGGGCAAAGTTGCGGTCCTTGAAAAATGAGGACATCTGGGATGTACGGGAGTGGAATCCCTCATCCAGCTCTACACCTTGTTATCTCATATGATGTCAGTTTGGCCTCAGCTGGAATATTACATCCAGTTCTGAGCATCACACTTTAGAAAGGATATGAAGGCATCGGACGGCTTGTGAGAACAGGTGGCTGAGAAGTATTCAAGATTAGGAGGGGTCTGGACAGTATGAGATACTGATACCTCTGTCAAAGGATCAAGAACAAAAAAGGTACTGATTTAAAGTAATTAGTAATACAGAGCAAAAAAACTCTCATACAGGGAATGGTGAGGATCTGGACGGCACTGTTTGAATGTTTGATAGAAACAGGCTCAATCAAGGCAACAGACAATTTTGGTGGTAATTTGAAAAAGAATAAAGTACATGTTTGTGATGGAGAAGGACAGGATGAACACAATAACCCGTACCAGAACAAAAGTACAAGGTAAATTAAATGAGGCAAAAAGTCAATAAATCCTTTGGTCCTGATGAATTACATCCTAGGATTTTAAAAGACTTGCTAGAGATAATGGATGATCATAAGACTATAAAATATTAGGAGCAAAATTAGGCCATTGGGCCCATTGAGTGTTCTCCACCATTTTATCATGGCTGATATGTTTATCAACCTGATTCTTCTGCCTTATCCCCATAACCCTTAATACCCTTACTAATCAAGAACCTATCTATCCCTGCCTTAAATGACTTGGTTTTCACAGTCTTCTGTGGCAAGGAGTTCTACAGACTCACCACCCTCTGGCTGAAGAAACTCCCCCTCATCTCAGTTCTAAAGGATCAACCCTTCACTCCGTGACTGTCAGTTTCCAGTCGCTCCTACTTGTGGAAACATCTTTTTCATGTCCATTTTAGCCAGGTCTCCCTGTATTCTGAGAGTTTCAATGAAATCCGCCGCCCCCCCCCCCATATCCTTTTAAACTCCACTGGACACAGACCCGGAGTCTTCAACCACTCCTCATACGGCAAGCCCTTCATCTCTGGGATCATTCTCGTAAAGCACCTCTAGACCCGCTCCAACTCCAGCACACCCTTCCTTAGATATAGGGCCCAAAACTGCTCACAATATTCCAAATGTGGTCTGACCAGTATTTCATTCAGCATCAGCAGTACATCTCTGCTCTTCAATTCTCTTGAAAAGAATCCTAACATTGCATTTGCCTAACTGCCAAGTGAAACTGCATACTAACCTTAACAGAATTTTGAAGTAGGATTCTGGAGGCACTTTTGTGCAGATTTCTGAAGCCTTTTTCCATTTAGAAAATAGTCTGTGCCTGTATTCTCCTACAAAAGTGCATGACTTTGCACTTTCCCACAGTGTATTCTGCCTGTCACTTCTTTACCCAATTTCCTAACCTGCCCACTTCCTTCTGTAGCCTCCCATCTTCCTCAACACAACCTGTCCCTCCATCTGTCTTTGCATCATCTGCAAACTTAGCAACAATGTCCTGTTTCTTCATTAATGCATAACAAGGTGCAGAGGAGTTTTACTAGTATGTTGCCTGGTATGGAGGGAAGGTCTTACGAGGAAAGGCTGAGGGACTTGAGGCTGTTTTCATTGGAGAGAAGAAGGTTGAGAGGTGACTTAATAGAAACATATAAAATAATCAGAGGGTTAGACAGGGTGGATAGGGAGAGCCTTTTTCCTAGGATGGTGACGGCGAGCACAAGGGGGCATAGCTTTAAATTGAGGGGTGAAAGATATAGGACAGATGTCAGAGGTAGTTTCTTTACTCAGAGAGTAGTAAGGGAATGGAACGCTTTGCCTGCAACGGTAGTAGATTCGCCAACTTTAGGTACATTTAAGTCGTCGTTGGATAAGCATATGGACGTACATGGAATAGTGTAGGTTAGACGGGCTTGAGATCGGTATGACAGGTCGGCACAACATCGAGGGCCGAAGGGCCTGTACTGTGCTGTAATGTTCTATGTTCTATGAATACATCTGGTCCCAACAGTGACTCCTAAGGAATTCCACTAGTCATTAGCTGCCACCCTCAAAAAGACCCCTTTATTCTCACTCTCTGCCTTCTGCCAGTCAGCCAATCCTCTATCTATGCCAATACCTTGCCCAAACACCATGGGTTCTTATCTGCACTTTGTCAAGGTTTTTCTGGAAATCCAACCATCCACTGGCTCACCTGTCTCGGATTTGCTTGTTACTTTCTCAAAGAATTCTAACATATTTGTCAGCCATGACCTTCTCTTGTCAAAGCCATGCTCACCTAGCCCTGTTTTACCATGTACTTCCATGGGAGTGATATAACGAAAGGTTAGACAGGTGGGCAAATTCATTTGGGTTTTAAATGTTTTAAGAGATTATGGAAGAGACTAGAGCTAGTGAACTCAGTTTAAAAATAAGAGATCCTCCATTCAAGTCAGAGAAATTTTCTGTCAGAGTGTTGGGAATCTTTGGAATGGTCTTTCCCAGAAGACATTTGAGACAGTCATTGAATATTTTTAGGCAGAGGTAGTTTCTTGAATAAGGAAATCAAAGTTTATCAGGAGGCAGAAACACGGAATGAGAACACAATCAGAGCAGCTACGATCCTACTGAATGGCAGAAAAGGCTCAAGGGGCCAACGGGCATTTTCCAGCGAGAAAGATACTGCCATTGGTTAGGGAATTTGGGACTGGATATAGAAAGCTGCAACCAGACCTAACAGGTGCAAAGCTAGGAAGCATTTCTGCAGACCATTGAACGGTAGATATTGGGATGCTTTTCCAAAGATGGCAATTGATGCTAGGTCAGTTAATGATTTTATATCACAGATTGAACGATTTTTGCTATCCAAAGATATTAAATAAAATCAAGTAAACAGAATTAGGTCGCAGACCTGAGGCAATCAGGGCAGTGGTATATCAGAATATTCCTGGATTCTTATTTCAGAGGCCAAGATTGACGGCCTGGGGGCAAGGTTGCAAGTCCTACTGCAGCTGATGGAATTTAAATTAAAATAAAATCTGGAATATAGAGTTAGTTTCAGAATGGTAATACGAAATGCATTTTTGCATAAACTGTATCATTATTACTTCATTAATGTCCTTTGGGTAAGGAAAATTACCACCTTACGTGGCCTGGCCTGAATGTGGCTCCAGACTCTCAGTAGTGTGACTGACTCAGAGCTGTGCTCTGAAATGGCCTGGCAAGCCACTCAATTCAAAGCCAATTAAGGATGAGTAGCAAATAGTGACACTGCCCGTGATGCCCATAGTCTAATGTACATAGATTTATCACAACCGTTAATTAATAACTTTGTTGGAAAATTAAAAGTTTGACCAGGAACAAAAGTCAAAAGTGACAAAGAACAAAGCTGGAGAATAATTCTAAAATTACTCAACTCAATCCCAGAAATAGACTAGTTAATTTTCAGTATTTCCTGTCAAAAATTCACACAAGATTTTAGCAGGCATGCCTGCGAGATGATCCACTGCCAAAAAATAATTAATGTGTCATATCTATTGTAGGAGGCACACAGCTGAATTTTCATTCAATGTGTACTTTGTGTTTATAACAAAGTTTTGTTTCCACCTAGAAATTTATTATAATTTAATACTGTATATTTTTTAAGTTGAGGATGGATATTCCTACTACAAACCAAGAAAGAAAATAATTATTGCTGTAAGGAATATCCTAATTTAGGATGCCAGTTAAATCTTTTGAAGAGGAAAAGTTTGTTAAAACTATATTTACAGAAATATACACTGTTCAGTGGAGAGATTAAATGTATGTGGCACCGCACTGCTGATAGCAATGGAGAGAATTTGATTCAATGAGGGCTGGATTTTCTGCAAATCCAATGTATACATTGTACATTGACAATTTTTATGAACCAGTAAGAGCACTTCTGTTCCTTCCGATTCCACAAAAATGATGCTTCTAGCTGTATTGACCAATTAAATACACTTACAATTTTTAACATTTTTAGGGCATGCATTTGCAAGTTCAATCTGGAATTGACCAGATGCTTCAACATAATTGCAGAAACAGTATCAATTGTAAACATTTCTGCATTACAGCATGTAGCGCAGGTTGCTTTCAGTCTCTGATAAACAGTCAGCTGAGCCATGTTTACCTTCAAAATATCCATGGATAAAATAAACACTTCCTGGACCCATGCACCACTAATCCCTTGTTAGAGCTCACGCGGCTATGGCTACTCTATGTTGAAAATTTTCTTCTTCACTGCATTTTTCTCCATATCTCTAACTACAATGAAATATCCCAATGTGCTGCAGTGGAGCCATCTGTTGAAATGGAACAATTTCCAACATTTTTGATTATTCACTGGGTCAATATAAATCTTTAGTCTGTCAGGGTTTAATTAAAAAGTGCTATTGTTTTGATTATTATAAAACAAAAATTGAGGGCCGTCTAGGGCCAGCAAGCATGAGGAAACTAAGGTAATTAATACCAGGAGAGAAAATGAAGACAGGAAGAGACTGTTCTCCTGGATGGAGGAATCAACGACACAGGCATAGACATAAGCCCAGGAGCAAGAAGTTTAAAGGGGTAATGTGAGGCAAACATTTTTCAACCAGACAGTGTTAGGAATCTGGAACACACTGCTGAAAAGGCATTTTGTCAAAAGCTCTTCATGTCGCACTCAGGAGGACAATGCACAGGAATAGCAATGAAACAGAACATCAACATTTCTACTGCACAAGAGGAATGTTCTGAATGGCTGTCAAGTGAGCATTGGTAGAGGTATTGCCATGGAGAATGCACCAATTAACGATGATTTGACAGTTTACAGCCAAGCTTTGTCAGGTATACTCTTCCCGAGAAGGTTGTGGAGACAGTCTTGGAATATTTTTAAGGGAGAGGTAGCCAGATTCTTGATCAGCAAAGCAGTGAAAGGTTACTGGACTACAGGTGAATGAGGAGTAACCAGATGAGCCATGATCTTATTCAATTTCAGAACGGACTTGAGAAGCCAAATCAGCTGCTCCTGCTTGCAATTCATTTGTTCTTAACACAATAACCTGCACATTACTAGTTGGATATTAACTCAGGCCAGTGGTAAAGTGTATGCACCACAATGTGAATGATAATAACAAATACTTATAACCTGTACAAATGACAACAGAAACTCTTTGAATTCTTCTGGAATCATCTGCAGGTTATCTATTAGGATAGACCATAATTCTTCAAATGAAATGCATCTTATATGCAGCAAAATTCTGCCTATAAAATTTTACCTATTTCAATAATTGTTTTATTAATTAGTACCTGTGGGACCAGATGTTTGCTGATTCATCAAATAATCCACATAATCAGTGTAAAAACGTGGACCAAGTAATAGAAATGTAATACATGGGGTATACACATCACTGTTATACTTTACTTACAGCATAAACTGCAAATAATAATGCAACTTTGCATTAAATAAAACTTAACCTGCAGGGAGCCTTCTCATTCTCAACCTCAATTGACAGAGTCGTAGAGATGTACAACACGGAAACAGGCATTTTGGTCCAACTTGTCCATGCCGACCAGATATCCTAAATTAATCTAGTGCCATTTGCCAGCATTTTGCCCGTATCCCTCTAAACCTTTCCTATTCATATACCCATCCAGGTGCCTTTTAAATGATGCAATTGTACCAGCTCCACCATTTCCTCTGACAGTTCATTCCATTCACACACCATCCTCTGTATGAAAAAGTTGCCCTTCAGGTCTTTTAAATCTTCCCCCTCTCACCTTAAACCTATGCTCTCTAGTTTTGGATTCCCCTACCCTGAGGAAAAGGCCACAGCAATTCACCCTATCCATGCCCCTCCTTAACTTTTATAAGGTCACCCCCTCAGCTCCTGACTCTCCAGGGAAAATAGCCCCAGCCTATTCAGCTCTCCCTATAGCTCAAACCCTCCAAACACGGCAACATCCTTGTATATCTTTTCTGAACTCTTTCAAGTTTACCAACATTTTTCCTATAGCAGGGAGACCAGAATTGAAAGCAGTATTCCAAAACTGGCCTAAGTAATGTCCTGTACAGTTGCAACATGATCTCCCACCTCCTATGCTCAATGCACTGATCAATAAAGGCAAGCGTACCATTCGTTTTTTTCACTATCTTGTACACCTCCACTTTCAAGACACTGTGAACTGCACTCCAAGATCTCTTTTTTTGGCAGTACTCCTCAGGACCTTACAATTAAGTGCACAAGTCCTGTCCTGATTTGCTCGACTAAAACGTAGTACCTCACATTTATCTAGATTAAATGCCATCTGCCACTCCTCGGCCCAACTGATCAAGTCTGTAAAAATATAATGTGGGCCACCAGTGATTCACCACAATTCCCAGATCTTCATCTGGTCTCAAGTAGACAACTCCACCAGCTAGAGATATGACTGGAGTCACCATAACTCAAATACATCAAATTGCATTAGAACATAAAGCAGTGCAGCACAGTACAGGCCCTTCAGCCCATGATGCTGTGTCAAACTTTTACCCTAATCCTGAGGTCTATCTAACCTCCATCCCTACCTTATACTACCATCCATATGCCTATATAGTAGCAACTTAAATGCCCCTAATGAGACCGACTCCACTAACCTCTCCAGCAATGCATTCCACACTCCTACCACTCCGAGTTGAGAACCTACCTCTGGCACACCACCACCCCCACCCCCCCACCACCATATCTACCTCCACTTACTTTAAAACTATGTCCCCTTGTAAAAGCTACCTCCACCCTTGGAAAAAGTCTCTGGCTGTCCACTCTATCTACACCTTTGATCATTTGGTACACCTCTATCAAGTCACCTCTCATCCTTTGTCATTCTAAAGAGAAATGCCCTAGCTCTCTCAACCTTTCCTTGTAAGACCTTCCCTCCATTGCAGGCAACATCCTGGTAAATCTCCTCTGCACCTTTTCTAACGCTTCCACATCTTTCCTGTAATGAGGCAACCAGAACTGGACACAATACTCCCAATGTGGCCAAACCAGGCTTTTGAATAGCTGGAGCATAACTTCATGGCTCTTGAACTCAATCCCTCTATTAATGAAAGCTAACACACCTTATGCCTTCTTAACAACTCTATCCATCTGGTGGCAGCTTTCAGGGAACTGTGGACATGAACCCCAAGATCCCTCTGCTCCTCCATACTGCCAAGAATCTTTCCGTTAATCCTAACCACTGCCACAGCTTTGAAAATCACGAACAGGACCTCAGACATAATTGAATATTTCAGGTGAACTACCAGGGTACAGCAATGGAAGCCTGTATCAGATGACAGAATCATTATCAATATTCTTGTAGACACTGCTATTTATGGCCCAGTATAGGTACTCATAGCAGTAACTTTGGAAATGGGAATCATTCTCCATGTGTTTTGCACCTAAAACTGTCACTAGTTTGTAACTCTGTCAATTTTATTTACTGTGCCAACTTAAAGAAAAATGATGCTTTCATAAAGTAACTCGGTTACCAACATGAATACAACTGATATGGCAAAAGCTCTTAACAGATTAATGCCTTTACTGCAACCCTGAAAGCCAATATTTTTCCCACTACCAAATCTAAATCAGCATGTGCCCCCTCGTAAAAGCTACCTCCACCTGAGGAAAAAGTCTCTGGCTGTCCACCCTATCTATACCTATATCTATTATGCACCTTCTGCATGAATGCAGAATTTTCTGCTTCCACCTCCCTCTCCAGCATCAAAAGAGAAACATCATTTGCTCTGTTAACTTGCAGTGTCACTTTCTCAATCCTGCCCATGTGCGAGTCCATGATGCAACTGCAGCACAGTTGTAACCCTGAAGCCCGAGCCAAACACAGGCACAAAAAAAAATACACTGACAGCCACCTTCAAATAAAGGCGGCAGGTATGTACTCGTCCAAAAAAAAAACTAGACACATCGTTAACATGAATAAGAGAAGAGAGAACAAAGCAAAGTTTTTGAGCTTATTTGTTTCTCAGGTTTGATGAGGATCCCTCTCTCCCTGCCTGCATCTTACGTGCGTGGCACTATCCACTGTACTTGGACACCGATAATACAGTTAACCTCCGGTATTTGAGGTATAATTTTTGCTAGTTTATCAAGAGTGTTGGTTAAAACAATATTTGCTGTACTTTAAAAAGATGGGGACTTTCACTAGATTTTGACATTAAAGGCTTAATATGAAAGGCAAAGAACATTTCTGAAGGAAAATAACACCACAGGAACACAGCTTATGTACGTAAAGTAGGAGCCACAAACTAATTGCAACAAAACATGAATTCTACAATTTTACTCTGCATTCTTAGAAAGAGCACTTTCAAGAAATGGTTATATTCTTATAAGATATAGTGAATGTAAAATAAAGTAGTGATTTTCTGATAACAATCAAAACTCCGAATTACCTTCAAGTACAATGCCAGGTAGGCCTGAGCCAATTCAAAATCATGTTTGCTATAAAGCATGTTGCGAATCATTTGCAGAAAGCTCAGCATAACCTCCAAAGAACCACCTCCATCTGGGGCCAAGCCCCTCAACTCAATGTCAATACTTGATGGTCCCATTTCTTTCATAAGTTTAACTGCTTGGTCATCTGCAAGAAACCGCACAAAATATTTTGAAATCTTTTAGTTTGAAAATGCATTTGTTCAAAATAATTTTAATTCTAAAACACAGCTGGTACTGCAAAAAAATTATCTTCAATTAGATTTTTATATTCCTTATGCAAACAGTTGAATCAGTAGAATTACACACACAAAAAAAAGCAATATTGAGTAATACTGCAAAGACGACATTTTGTCAAAACTTCTTGCCTTGCCTGGAACACAAGAAACACTCAAGGAAAGGCAATATTTATACAGAATGAGGGGACAGTGCTGATTGGTCTGCAAGTTAGCTCTTCTACTTGGTAGAAGTATTGCTACTGAGAATTACTAGATTAACTAGTTACAAGTTAATGACAGTCAATTGTCAAGCATTATTTAAATTTTAAACTGAGATGTTTACTGTGATTGGTATAAATTTGACAATGTTTCAATTCAGCAAAAAAGGTGGCTACCAGAGTGTTCTTTCTGTCTGCAAAGAACAGGGTCTTGTGTAACGTGAAGCCGTCAGACACACAAATGAACCACCAGCTTGGCATCACAATCCAAAATTGGTTGTCAGCAGACCTCGTCAGGACAACGGGTTTCAGCCCGAAACATTGACTTCTCTGCTGTTTGGATGCTGTCTGACCTGCTGTGCTTTTCCTGCCTCACATCTACAGGCTCAGGCTTCCAGCGTCTGCAGTCCTTACTGTCTCCTTTATATCCCCTCTTATGGCAGCATCATTTTCCTCTTTATTTGCCGTCTCAACTTATTGCATTTAGCCTCACTTTCATTTAGAGAATTCACTTTTCATGTATTATATACCCGTTTTTATATTTCATCACATTGTCTTTCAATCTTAAAGGAGGCCTTGCTTTAGTACTCCTACTGCACTCTCTTATTGAAATGTACCTAGCCAATATCCAGATCATCTCAAAAGATCATTTGTTGTTCCATTGCCTTTTCTCAGGTCCATCAGCAGGATGCCCAACGCCAGCACTACATCCAATAGTGACCTTTTGATTTGTGAACACAAACTTTTTGCCTGTCCTTAGCTGCACTTCTGGAAGTAGAAGACTCTGTCAGCTGCTGCAGAAATCATGGCGAGTGGCAGAATTTTGAGTCAATGTTAAAGGGAAAACCTCTTGTTCTCAATTCTTCCACCACTGGGAACAATTTTCCTTTCTACGTTCTTTATCTAAACCCCTCATAACTTTGTTGCCTCTGTCAAATCTCCTTTCGATGTTCTCTTTTCCAAAGAGAAGTTTAAAACCAAAACGGATTCTTCCAGGGGAGGCACCTTCAGTGGAGTATCTACCAGTGGGAGGCAGCTCACGGCATCCATGTTAGCCACTTGGCTTCCTGGATGGTGCTCTAACTTGTACACTGAGAATAAAGGCCCAACATTGAAGTCTACCAGAAGCTATGGTGGCAATGCCTGGTCTTCCTTCAGTATCCTAACAGGGGTTTGTGATCTGGAGCTATGACAAATTCCCATACTTAAAGACAGTGGTGGAACTTCCTCACACCACAGTTGACCGACAAGCCTTCCCTCCCTATCTGGGCATAATTGTGTTTAGCATCAGCCAAAGTCAGGAAGCACACACTATTGGGCATTCCTCTCCATTGGGCCATCACTGATAAGCCAACACCACCTTGACACTGTACAGGGAGCATTGCATGACTGCACTACTTTTCGCTTCAATTCATGGTGTGCCAATACCTTAGATAATGACAGCTGCTTTTTCACTCCCCTAAAGGCTGCTTCTTAGCTTTGTGATCATTTCCAAGGCTGACCCTCTTTTAATAGCTGGTGTAAGGGTGCTGGGATGGAGGCCAGGTACGTATTCTGTAATAATTCACTAACCCAAGGAAAGACCCAAGCTCCAATGCAGATATGGGAGCTGGGATTTCTTAAATCATCCTCACTTTCTCTTTCATAGGGTGGAACGCTGTTTTGTCAACTCTGTAACCTAAGGAGGTCACTTGGGGTTTCTGGAACACCCATTTTTCCCCCCCCAGGGCATACACCTACTTGGGAGAAACATTTAAGCACTATAACCAAGCTATCCAAGTCTACCCTGTTATTAATTCATTATCCAGATAAATGGAAACCTGGGGTAGCCCTTGCAATACATTCTTCGTGGCCCAGTAGAAGAGAGGGCAGGCTGACTATATCCTAAATGGCTGTCTTGTATATTGATATAAACCCCCATGGGTATTAATTGTAGCTTGCATCTGGGACTCCTCATCCAGTCGCAATTGCAGGTAGGTGTAGCTTATGTCCAGCTTCGTTAAGGACACTCCCTTGCCAACTTTGAGTACAAGTCTACTACGTGAGGAGTTGGATATTTATCCAGCTGCGAGAAGCAGTTTACTGTTTGCTTGAAAACCTCACAAAAGTGAACTGAGCTTCACAATTGGTACAACTGGTGCTGCCCATTCTGCAAACTGCACTGGTTTGATGATTCCTTCACTCTCCAGCCTTCTGCTTTCCACTTCTACTTTTGCCCCAAAGTCTAATGGCACCAGGAGGGCCTTGCCAAATCTCAACTGCATCCTGGTCAACATGTAAAATGACTTTGGCCCCTTTGATAGTCCCAAACCCTTCTTGAAAATCTCCAGGGTATTAACTAAGACTTCGTCGAGGCAGCATTTTTCAACTGAAACATGTTGAGCCAATCAAGGTGAATCTTCCTCAACCAATTCTGCCCCAATAGGCTCGGCATGAACATTTTACCAGCATCAGTGGTAAGTGCACCAACTACTTCTCATCGACTGGAACCAAAGTCATACCCTTAATTTGCAACGGCTCCCCACTGTATGTTCTCCCCATCTGGCTGAGGTCTTGCGCAAGCTTAAAGGTTGGAGTCTCTGGCAAAAGTGTTAAAGACAGATCCTGCAACCACAGATACAGCTGTGTCAATACTGACCTCCATGGGAAGTGGGTGACCATTTAACCAAACACTGATTTTAATTGACTCTGATTTGAATGTCACTAAGGAAGTTAATTATTCCAACACACAAGCTCAGGTTAGTAACCACAATCAGGAACTTCCTTGGAGGGCAGAGATATGTTAGCGCTGTTGGTGAGTAGTTAAATAATTTGGCTTTTGGAACGGAGTGGGAACTTTCCAGGGTGTACACTCTCCTGCGTACGGGCCTCGGAGTTTTCTCTTGAGTTTTCTCTAGAATTTTACTCAAGTAAAGCCTTGTAGGACTCCTCTACTGTCTCAAGTCCGTATAGTGGCAGCAATTACAATGGCTCACCAGTCCAGATCCTGAAGAGCTGTTTAGCTACTTGGCCAAGGCTTGGCTTTGTTATGGGATTCTGCTATGAGTTCCCCTGGGGTGTCACTGCTCAGGCCAGTTGCAGTGCCTGTTTGAAGTCCAGTTAGGCTTCAGGTAGTAGGTGTTTCTGCAAGATTACATCATCAATCCCATGTACCAAACCCTGAATCAGATACCTCTCCCAGTCATTGTAATCTTGTCAAAAATCCCAATACGATTCCCCCGGTTCTCTAACAGCCGAATAAAACCATTAGCATCTCAGGATTAGAGGTGGTATGGGGCCGTAATATTCCTTAACCAACTCTGCCAACTCTGAGAAGATTTTAATGTCTGGTGTCTCTGGGAAAGTTAAGCCCCTTATAACCAAAAATGCTGCAGGTCCACATGCAGTCAGAAGGAATATTTGTTGCTTTTCATCTGCCTCAATGTCATTTGCCTGGAAAAAAAATTACATTCTTTCGACATACTGGGCCCAGTCTTTGACAGCAAGGTCAAACAAGTCAAGCTTCCCAAACAGAGACATGATACCGGAAATATTTACTCCAACTCCTAATGACAGTTGCAATCAAGTGTTCTTCAGTCAAATCCTGTTTACTCCCACTGCCACTAAAATAACTGCTCAGAGGCTGGTGACCCATCACCAAATCACCCCTTAATTGCGAATGCACAGTACACTGGCTGGGAACAGCCATTTCAGAGTCAGTCTACAGCTGAGCAGATTCTAATCTTTGGGTTTATTGGCCAGCCAGGGAAGGATCTTGTCCCGAAACATCAGCTTTCCTGCTCCTCTGATGCTGCTTGGCCTGCTGTGTTCATCCAGCTCTACACTGTTATTTCGCTTTCCTGATTATGGTTACTAACCTGAGCCAATCAAGAACCTCAGTTAACGAGGTTCACCTGGTTCCAATCAAACACCCCCCAATACATGTGTCTTACTGACAAGACTCCTTGCATTAAAATAAATGTCAGCTCTGCACCTTAACTTGACTATACGTACACTACCTTCCAGACTGACTTGGTTTTTCTTCTATATTTGTGCATCGCTTCCTATTATATCTCTACTCCGTGTTTACCCACTCTGTTCCAAAAGCCAAATTATTTAACTACTCACCAACAGCGCTAGCATATCTCTGCCCTCCAAGAATGTTGGTCCTGTTCGTTTTAGCTGCAACCTGTCAGATGTACACATGTCCCACCTTCTCCAGAAGGAGACCCAGTAACCTAGGAATCTAAATCCCTTGCTCCTGCACCAACTCTGCAGCCATGTGTGTTTCTGGGGATCATGGAGTGGATCTGTCATACTCTTAAGAAGAGCAGGCACAATACATATGCAGTGATGGTTTACTATGAAAAACATCTTTTAAGGCCTTATCTTGTTTAGTTAAAATCTTTTTTGAATATATAGAATGTAGGATCAGATATTGTGGCTTGTGCATCTCAACCTCATTCAAATCTTAGGTGGATATTCTAAATCACAAGAACGTAATTCCAGCTAGGCCTTTGCAATTAAAAAAAAGAAACAAAAGCAAGGAACATTTTGAGGTGGGAAATTAAGTAAAAATGGATTTTGTCACAACCAATGTTCCTTCCAAAATACTTTTCATGGATCATACAAGGCGAAGTAATGAAATAGATTACTTGTACATAATGTACAGAGAACGGAGTTGGCCAAAAATTAATGACATTAGATTTCTACCTCTGCTATTGTACCAAGATGTGGCACAGGCCAATGTTAGCAGAAAAGCAGAATATGTGTTCTTTTTAAAATAGTCGGTAGAAGGATATCAAGTACATTCAGGTGAAGAAAATAAATTGTGTTCAAGTTACTTACAACTGTTGGTGTTTAGAGCACTTTCCAGCTGCAAATACAATTCTGTCTTTTGAGTCAATACGCCCAGATTTACCACTTTGGACTAAAAACAGATAAAAAGATGTTGTAAAATTAAAGATTTTAGTATCAGTTACGGGTTTCAGCACTTATTTTGCACCACACACCTATATTTTGCAATATTATAGAAATTAATTCAAATGTAAAATGTCACCTAATTTCTTTTAAAAAGAAGCCTTGGAATCAAAAATAAAAACACACATTTCCTGCTCTGAAATATGTCATAATGGTCTTAATGCTTATTAGTTTCTCAATCCTTATAGTATGTTTCATCATCTGGATTAAATTAATTCTGAGCAATTCTCCATCATTTTGTATCGTGACTGTATTATTATCGAATTAAAATAAATTAAATCTTTCATGCAATTTCTAAAAGAAAACGTCTTAGTTTCCTTTTATGATGACGTAACTCAGATGGCTTTGTGGTGCCAGAACAAACTGGGCCCATGTTTTTAAACAAAAGGTTCTAAACGCCAGTTAATTGTTTTACTTCTGACGTCTCTACCACATCAGTAACGTTTACAATGAAAACATAACAAAAGAACCACAAAAAATTTTACGACCTGGCAAATTATTCAAACACAGGCTTATGGTCTGGCTGGAATAATGTCAGTATCACTGCAGGCATATATATCAGACACGATTGGCTTTGTACCTACCTGATCCTCAGTGGTTTGTTGTTGTTCAACAGCAAAATGAGTGACAAGGCCAGGAATAGTTGGAATAAAGAAAGGAACAGATTTGGGCACTTTAGGTGGTTCTTTAGGTTGATTTCTTTTCTGTAGGCCAGCCAAACAAGATGATTAAGAATCAGAACTCAAAATGAAAAAAGAGTTTTTAAAATAACAAGGTTTTATTAAAACATAGCAAACTAAAAATATTTATAACAACCTAACCAATTAAAAATTAAGTTCTCAAATAACTTGTGGATAGTGAAAGCATAGCTTTATCATAAAGTAAATAGTTAAACATTCAAAAAGAGTCAATATTTAACTGAAATTTGCACATAAGGAAACTTATAACACTTAAACCAAGAATTAGTGAACAAAACCTCATGCTAAGATCCAGTGAAAAGATGCTCACAAAGCAATCTATTGTACAGAAAGGAGAAAAATTAAAACTATTGTGATGTTATTCCTTTAAAAAAACCGTATTAGTTTCACACAACACTATAAACAATAGCATTAAAATACTCAACCCAGAAATTCAGAATTCAAGGTCACAAAGATTGTGCTACCTTGATAATGTCGAGGTTGAGGAGATTTTTCCAGCGTGATTCTGGAAGCAATGAGAGTGTAACCAACTGCTCGCCGAGCTGTTCAGCTGATTCATATTCTATCATCTGATCTTCTACTTCCTCTTCAATGTCTGAAGCCTCCAATTCTAGAGCAAAGTAAATAGTTTCAACATTATTCTTCTTAAACTTGCTTTTTAAAATGAAGTTGAATGGAAAAAAAAGGCACCAAGGTGCTATAAAACTTAACAGAAAGCATTTAAGTTCCAAAAAAAAAGGTTCTTGTAATTAAACTTTCACAAATTTTACATCTTCCAGACAGAACTCAAAAAAAATTAAAATTTTAACATAAATTTAATAATGAGAACAGAATCAGGTAATCAGCCTGAAAAAGTAAATGTTAAATGCAATTTACATAAAATTCACTCAAAATTAAAACCTTGTTGCTGGCATACTCCAGGCAGCATTACAAAAGAAGGTTGGTAATCAGCAGGCAGTGGTCGAAGGGAAATAACATTATACAGCGTCTTGTTGGACCTAAGTAAAACAGGGAGAAATAAGTTATGGTTTGCTATTCATCCCTATTACCATAGCTGTTGGCACACATTTCATGGTCATCCTATTCATTGATTTAAAAAAAAATGAAACATACATTTTCCTTATTTATAATTCTTGATGTTGCATTGATTTATGACACTGCTCCGGCTCACTTGAGGTAATGCGCACTTCTGGTTCAATAGGACAATAACTTTCATTTTCTGTATTGCCTTTCATGGGCTAAGGCGCTATATAGCCCAACAAAATCAATGAATTGCTTTTGTAGTGCACAGACTAATGTTCTGAATACAAATAGGGCAACTAACTTTAGAACATGTGTGACTTGAACCCATAACCTTCTGCTATCTATAACGTAAATAGATCTTTAGCAAACTATACCTAACATTTAAGAAACAAATATATTTTCAAATTTTTCACATGGTACAAAGCTTGGAAATGTAATAGATAGTAAAGGGGATAGTAGTAGGCTTCAAGAGAATGTAGACGTGTGAAAAGGTCAGATACATGACATTTGACAGAAGTGTGAAATATTTTGGACAGAAAAGAAAATTAGCTGGGTGCAGCAGCAGAGACACCTGATAGTTCAATACACAAATTTTTGATGATGGTAGAACAACTTGGAGTCCACCTATGCTCTCAATACCCAGCTCTATCTCACTACTACTTCCACTATCAATATTATTCACTGTATATTCCAAGATAGCTATTATGATGATAACTGAAGCCATTATCATTAGTCATTGTCACAAATTATAATTCTTAAACACCTACTCCATCTGTCTACCTGGCAACTGTCTGAGGGTTTACAATCTTGGGATTGTATTTGATCCCCAGAGGAGGTTCTGACCATACATCCACTCAATGACAAAGATGCTCTCTGCTACTTCAGCTTCTTGGTGATAAACCTTCATCAGTGCCTATCTTCATTGGAATTCACTATTCCAGAACCTTGCAGTCTTCCAGCCTCCATCAACTGGAGTTCTGCTGTTCAGATCTTAATTTGTACTTAGTCACATTCATCCATCAGGCCTATACTTGCTGACTACTCTGGTAACGGGCCAGCAATGTCTCAATTTTGAAATTTTCATCATCATCATCAAATTCATCTTTGGCCTTGCCAATCCTTTTCTTCCTATCCTTCTTCAGCCCCAGAACTCTAAAATCTCAGTGCTCATCCACATCGCCAATTTTAAATCTCTGCAACACAGAGTTACACCTTTAACTGCACTCGTAGTACACTGTCAATTTTGTCAATGCCCCTCAGAAACAGCTTGGGTCATTTACTACTTAGTTGGTGCTATCCAAATACAAATTGGCATTGAAAGCTCTGTACTTCATTCAAACCATCTAGCTCTTATTATTGCTTAAGAGTTGATCATATTATATTTGCTACCTTAGTACACCGGCAGCAGAAATTTCAATTTTGATTGCAATTGCTAATATCTTTATATAATGGCACTATCAAGAAGCTAACTAATCTTCGAAGGCAGAAACTGCATTACAACTTTCAAGACACTAATAGTATCCCAATAACCTTTGAACAAATGATTACATTGAACATAATCAACACAATCACGAGTAAAAGTAGAACATTTCACTTTTGTATCTGAAACTGCTGAAAAATAACAAAAAAAAAATTCTATAAACGTCACCCATACCAGAGGTAAATTCCCAAATCATCCACATGAGCAGAAGCCAAGAAGTCTCCAGTGGGGGACATGGTAATACTGACCGCTGCTGAATCAACCAAGAAGCAGTCTATTAGGCTGAAAGGGAGAGAGAAAAATAGTGAAATAATAACTGAACTTGGAATTCAAAAACTTTGAAAATGTAATAAAATTTGATTCTAAACATTCTCAGCTCCCTAAGGATCCTTACATGTCCAAACGAAAATAAAGAACCAACAGAATGGCCTGCAAGCACCTAAGTAGCTGTTACTGATGCGTGACTGTAGGATGGTCAAGATTGGAACTAGATATACTAGATAAAATGATCTTCAAGAAATGTACTGAAAACTGTAGAGTGGAGAAGAATTGTTAGGAATCAAGGATAAAACATTTCAATGCTAAGAGATGATATGAGTAGCTAGCAGATAATGGAGAGTGACTGAAGTAGAATAGTCATGAAATATGGGGTTTAGTATTCTGGAAATCAAGCTCCATTGTTCTAGTTATCCTGAATTGAAAAGGATTTAGTCAAACTTTCCAAACTTCCCTACTTGATGAACTCAAGTTAAAGAAAAACAAACAGACCAGGTTTCAGTACTTAACAAGAAAATAACTGTTTATGATGAACAAATTGTCTTTAACCAACGACAATTAGGAAATATGAACCACTAACTCATAACATTACAACTTAACCTCTAATTCGTTAACTCTCCCACACTGAGGTAAATGTTTTTGAAGTGTGTTGGGGGTGGTTTTCTAGAATACTATGTTGAAGAGTCACCTAGAGGGTATGTTATTTTAGATCCAATAGTATATAAGAAAACAGGCTAATTAACAAACTCGAGGAAAAGAACTTTAGAGATGCGTAACTACAATATGATAGAATTTTACAATACGATTGGAAGTGAAGTAGTTTAATCTGAAATCGTGACTTAAAAGTTAATGCTTGTATAAGCGAACGTGGGTCCATTACAAGCCGAGTCAGAACAATGTATAACGGGGGGAAAAAAAAGAGAAACAGCAGAGAAGCTAAGTGATTATTTCATATATTTTCACTGAGCAAGATATGAGAAATCTCCCAGTAGTACAGATCCAGGTAGCTAGGGAAAATGAGGAGTTGAAGGAAATTACTGTTAATAAAAAGATTGTACAGGAGAAATTAATAGCTGTGAAAGCTGATAAAACCTCTGGATATAAAATTCTACATCCCATAATATTGAAGTAAGTGTCGATTGAGAAAGTTATTGAATTGGTGGCTATCTTCCAAAATTCTATAGATTCTGGAATGACCCTTGTGGATTCGACGGCAGATTATCATATGCCATTATTTAAGACAGCAGTGTGACAGGAAACGAAGAACTATATCTGTTGAGGGGCAAAGTGACAAAATCTGTTTTAAATGATGTGATAAATAGACATTTGGACAAAAATAATCTAACTGGGCATAGTCAGTGTGGATTTGCAAATGGCAAATAGTGTTCGATGATCATTTGGAGTAATTTTGAAGGTGTAACCAACAAAACAGATAAAGAGGAGCTAATGGACATTGTATACTTACATTTTCAGAAGACTCTTGATAAATTGCTCATTTGGAAAATTTAACATTGGTTTATATACTGTTTCAGACTATAAAATGTTGGCATGTTTACATATTTTACAGCCGATAAATGTCCAAGACTTCAGGAAGGTCAATCTATCATAAAGACTCAGCCATTTTCAATTGTAAATTTTGACAAATATTAACAAAAATAGTATTAAAGCTATAAATTAAATTTTGTACATGCATACATGCCTACTGTGCTCCAACTTTACCTTTTGTGATCACTTGTGGCAACATGTATCTAGATTTGCACTCTATACCAATATTTAGCAAACTACCACAAATATTTGTAGTAGTTATCTGTCATTAACTGAAATTATTTAAATGATGCAAAGTTATTTTCTGAAAATCTGTCATTCTTGCTTAGTGATTGAACGTTGAACATTGATGTCCAATATTTGGAAATAATATTAAATAGTATAAATCATTTTCTGACTTATAATATTTAGTACAAGAGTATACGATAATCACAGAATTTTCTTTTATTTCTTTTATTTCAAATTACCATCCTGATGGGAGATCCCAGGTCCTAATGGTGCAGTCCATCGACGCAGAAATTAACCAACGACCATCTGGATTAAAAGTCTTCAAAAATATTGAGAGAACATATTACAAATTGTAGCAGATTATTTTGATGCACATTTATTAATATTAAATAATAGCTACAACTCATGAAATAAAAATAGCGCTGACAATCACTTTGATTAGCCTGTTATCTGTTCAGAGAGACAAAGCTAATCGCTGAAATTTTACACAGCATATAAGATTCCAACCATACTGAAAAGTCAGAGGAGAACCTACTTCTGCTCAAACACGCTGCCTACTGTCAGGAACTAAACTATTGCCGAGAAAATCTTGACTCCAAGTGCTACCGGTGATCAGACTGTTGACAGTTCTCCAGTTACAGCACCACTACAGGCTATGGCTTCAAAGGTTACAGGCAGTTCCGAAAAAAAGAGATGCCACAAATCTTTGTTTGAAGGGGAGTCCTCAACTAGGCAAGAAGGTCAGCCACACTGGATAAAATCCAGGTGGTACAAATCCAGTGGCACCTAGCAAATGCCTGCAAGTGGCCAAAGTCTTGGTTCTAACTTAGCCCTTCTCCACTTCACTCTCAGGGGAGACAAAATTCCTGCCAATGTTTCAGGTCAGTAAGTTTTCTTCAGAACTACAAGTTAGAGATTTAAGGAAGGTACGGATGCGGAGAAAGGGTGCAGGAAGAAAAGAACAAAAAGTTCTGAGATTAGGGAGAAACACAGGCAAAGATTAAATGGCAAAAGGGATAAAAATTAAACGGTAATGCAACAATTAAAGAGTCAGAAGATGGGTCATGAGATGTAAATAATTACAACTGAATACAAGTTGGGGTCTGGACTCAAGTCCCATCTGCTTCAGCAGTGTGTAAAAACATGACAAGAAAATATCTACAAGATATGGAGGGTGTCTGAACAAGTTGATTCAAAGCATCTAGAAGATGGGGAGGTAACCCAAGAAAACATGCCAATGAGAAGAATGCTTCTCTGGCCCAGTAATATAGATGAGAAAGGTAATTTTACCCAAAAGATATGGACCACACAAACAAAATGTGCATTGAGAAATAATTCTCAGCGAAAACATGAGTTGATATCTGCTTCACTCTAGCTCTGAAACAACCATTCTTCAACAGCAGCAACTGTTCACAGCAATGGCAGTGCTGGTTAAGTTCTAAAGCTACTGAAATCAATGTTAAATCTGGAAAGTTGTAAAACCCCCACAGAAAGATGAGATTATGTTTCACAAGTCTGTGGTGGACTTAACTGGAGAAGTGCAGATGACAGAAGTCAAAGTAGAAATATAAATGAAAAATTAAAGTGGCATGCAACTGGAAGCTCAGAATCATGCTTGTAGTCCAACAAAGATATTCACACAAGACCCCTCTCACAACACAGATATACTGTGGCAGCAAATAAACTATATCAAGTTGGAGAAAGTACATTACTGTTTCACCAGAAAGCACAGTTTGCATTGCATCTCCTGTGTTTGCAAGGAAATTTGTTTGAATAGTAGAGCAGTATCTCAGGGAGAATAGTACCCTCAGAATTCTGAAAGGGATCAGGAGAGACAGGTTGCCTTTAGTAGTTACCAAATACCAAATGTTACTAAAATAAAACCATCGTCTATGGGATGATGCGAGATGTAAGGGGATTCAATAATATTTCTTGGGAGTTTAATTCAAATCTTGAGATTATTGCTACAATGAGAAGGTGTTGTCATACTGCTTTGGTTCTATTCATTTTGAATATTGCGGGTTTTGACTTTTGGGCAACTAACTGACGCAATGTACTGGCATGTTGCTCTTTCGCGTGCAAAGAAATTTTATGGGTAAACAAGGTTGGAAACCAAGGAGGGTGGTTGTTTCACTGTGGCAACAGCCTCAGTATTTGTGCATTCTAGAAGTTCACTCTTAACAAAAAAGGTTTAGTATTTAAAACTTCACTTTGCCTTTTTAGTTTCATCAGCCTTCAGGAGTTGCACCCTTAAATGACAGCTGGGAGCCTACTACATTGCCAAACACTAACTTCCAAGTTCGAATTTGCTTAGTGCTAAAGCAGGCATTTTTAATCAATTAATTGATAATTACTGTTTTGAACATCCAGCCACAATACCATAAGATGATGGAGCAGGAAAAAACCCACTTAAACCATCAAGTCTGCCTATCCATACAGCGTGATCATGGATAATGTGACAATCCTCAACTCCACTCCTCTGCTTTTTCCTCAATAACCTTCGATTCCCTTACTGATCAAAACTTCGTACCTCAGCCTTGAACATACTCAATGACCCAGCCTCAATCGCCCTTTGTGACAAAGAATTCCACAAATTTATGACCAACAGAGAAGACATTCCTCCTAATCTCTGCGCTAACTGGGCAACCCCATACTCTGAGATTATGCCCACTAAGTCATAGATTCTCCCACAAGGTCAAACAACCTCTCTGCATTTCTCCAGTAAAGCCTTTTAAGAATTTTGTATGTTTCAATAAGGTTGCCTCTCATCCTTCTAAGTTACATTGAGTACAGGTCCAAACTATTCAACCTCTCCTAAGACAATAGCCAAGAACTACTTAGTGAACATTCCCCAGACTGCCTCCAATACCAGGTAGTTTGTTCTAAAAAAAGGGGACTGAAACTGATCATAGTTGTGCAGCTGTGATCTGACTTGTGCCTTGTGTAGTTTTAGCAAAACTTCCCCAATTTTACCCTGCCATATATCAAAAATGTATCAGAGATGACCAGACTACTATGACCACAAAGAATCATGGTAGCACAGAAACCCACAGCTACACTACGGCAACTTCTGATAAGAACAAAGGATCCCACACCCAAAATTAATAAGACCAATATGATATATAAAATCTCACGTAAGGACTATCACAAGCCCTACATCAGACAGACTGGGAGAAAACTAGCTATCATGGTATACGAGCACCAACTAGCTACCAAAAGACACGGCCGACTATCACTTTTGTTCCAAAGGCGGCCACCAATTCGATTGTGACCATGTAACCAACCTAGGACAAGCCAACCAAAGACATGCACAGGAATTCCTAGAGGCCTGGTACTCAACCCAGAACTCCATCAATAAACATGTGGAAATAGACCCCATATACCAAGCATCATGAAGCAGAACTGGAAAGGAGGCCAACCGCCACATAAGTAACAAGCGGGACAGACCAACAAGGCTTCATTGAAGGCACACCGATGATGTTACCTAGTATGGTGACAAATTATCTGCAAACCAAAGAAACAGCTCAACAAACAAATCAACATCCTCATCCACAAACCAAACTATAAGTCTTCTCCAAAACTTTAGTCACCCAGTGCTACAGATCTGGAGTCACATATAGGTTGGATCCCATAAGGGTGGCAATTCTATAAAGGACATTAAGAACCAGATGGGTTTTTCTGTTAATAGACAACAGATTCATGGTCATCATTAGTCTTAATTCCAGGGGTTTTTTTATTGAATTCAAATTCTACCAACTGCTACGGCAGGATGTGAACCTAGGTCCCTGGGAAACCCATTACCTTGGCCTCTAGATTAACAGTCCAGTGATAATACCATTAGACCATTGCCTCCGCTACCTCTGCGCTGCAGCTTTCTGCAAACTTTGTCCATTTACATAATATTAAGCTCCTCTATTCTGCTTTTTAAAGTGCATAACTCTCACTTTCTCAAATTATATTCTATCAGGCAAGATTTTTCCCCACTTGTTGATTGATTTATTGTTGTTGCATGTACCAAGATATAATGAAGAGAGTTGTTTTGCATGCTATACAGGCAGACCATACCATACATACTGCATCTAGATAGCAGGACAGAGTGCAGAAAACAGTTTTACAGCAGCAGAAAAGGTACACAAACAGAGATCAGAATTAACATTTGAGAGGTCTGTTCAATGGTCTGATAACAGCCCAGGAGCCATTCTTGAATGTACTTGTATGTGTATTCAAGTTTTTATTTCTTCTGCCCAAGAAAAGGGTAGAAGAGCTTATAGCCAAAGTGGGAGTGGTTTTTGATTGTGTTGGTTGCTTTCCTGAGGCAGTGGGAATCAAAAATAGAGTCAATGGGCAGAAGGCTGGTTTGGGTGATGGACTAAGCTGTCGTCACAACTCTAGTTTCTTGCGGTTTTGGGAAAAGCAATTGATATACCATGCTGTGAAGCATCCAAGCAGGATGCTTTCTATGGTGCATTTATAAAAGTTGTTAAAAGTTCCTGTAGATATGCTGAATTTCCTTAGCTTCCTGATTAAGTAAATGCATTGCTGTGCTTTCTTGACCATCACGTTAACGTGGGTGGACCAGGGATAGGTTGTTGGTGCTATTCACTTCTAGGAACTTTTTGCTATCAAACATCTCCACCTCAGCACCATTGATGCAGACTAGGGCATGCCCTCCACTCCAGTTCCTCAAGTCAATGACCAGCTCATTCGTTTTGCTAACGTTAATGGATAGATTTTTGTCTGTACGCCATGCCACTAAACATTCGATCTCCTGCCTAAATTTTGTCTTGTTGTTTAAGAGTCTGCTTACAATGATGGGTCAGGAAGTTGAGGATCCAGTTACAGAAGCAGGAGCTATCTATCTATCATTAATTCATTTATTTTGTTTCAAATACTATATGCATACAATTATTAAGAGCGATTAATTTTGCCTTTTTACTATTTTTTCCTCTTTTGACATTTTTGCAGCAGTCATTCTATGTCATGCTGCCATATCCTTTGCTTTGCAAGGCTAGATTTCCCCACTCCCAAACCTTTGTCCCTCTAATTGGTACACAATCCTCTGTGCTCTTTCAAATTAATGCTGGGTACATTGCCGGTGTTAACAAGAGGTAAAATGCTGTTTGCAGTCACTATGCCCACCAAGGTAGATAAAATTGAGCCAGCACCTGTGGTACAGTTCAAACACTTAATTGAGTGTCTGTTCCTTTCACTCAACCTCCGATGTCAGAAAACACAAGAATAGTCCAGTGTAATCCATTACCGCTTATGAGGAAACACTGTAGGCCCACTCCAACACAGACTTACAAGGAATGAGATCAAGTAGCAACCAAATGGAACAGTGACCATGCATCACTTTATTAATACTTTAAAGTATTATCCATTAATTTTAGGCATCCAACACTGGCTCAATTTTAAAAATGTAAAAGTAGGCATTTCTGTTACTAAACCTTGCTGCTGCTTTACTAAGAGCAATCCAGAAACAATAAATCATAAGGGTGTCTTTACACTGCACAAGCTTTGTCTGCAATAAGCTCCAGCTCCAGCATTCATCTACATCTACTCAATCATTAGTCTACCTACTGTCCACTGACACAGTATCATATTTAAATTCAGCATTTGCTGGGTAAATAAAACTGAAATATCTCAAGAAGTGAAAGAGGCTCCCAAAAGTGGTGGAAAATATTGTTTCATTATTGAAGAATCATAACATTTCTTGTACAAAATATCATACCATATCATTTATTTGATTCTGATGTCCAGTGAATCTTCTCACAAACTTTCTTGTTTCACTATCAAGAACCACTATCCTGAAATCGTCCAAAGCAACAGCCAACATGCCACTGGTGAAAAGGATACAGATATATTAATTTCTGAAGGACAATTTGTGAAAATAGTAAAACGTAGTGCCACACTGAAATCTAGACATCTTAAAATGCACAATACAAAGCATATTTGGAATGAGATGTTACGGCTTCACTCAAACATTATTTGTAAATTTTTGTCCACTAATATACATCTAAGGTCACCATGTGAAGCATCGAACAGCAAAATACCGTAATTAAATAGACTCATTATCCTGCAACTCCAAATTGAACCAAAAGATTGAAAAGTGCACTTTAAAAATACACAGTGTAAATTCAGGGTAATAAATGGCTTTTAAGGAGTCTTGAAGATGTTTTGTATCAAGACAAGATGAGGAAAATAAATTCCAAATTGTCTCTTTAGGTTTTGTCAATGACAGACCTTGACTTATAATTTAATTCTTTTAAAAATAATAATAACCTAATAATTAATTATGAAAATAAAATATTCAAAATATTTAGTTGGAAGACTTTTCTTTCAATGAAATATTGACCCAGTATTTATTCATAGAATAACACTAATTTTAATGAACAAAGTTATTAGTACATAAAAGAACATTGTAAGAAAGAAAGACACTCCATTGGCAGGATTTTTCAGATGGCCATAAATGCTCCTTAAACTATGAGCCCTGGTTCTAGACTCCTTGGTCACTGGGAACATCCTTCCTGCATTCAAACCATCTACTCCGGTTAGAATTTAAGCTCCTATGAGACTCTTTCCCTCATTCTTCTAAATTCCAGTTAAGCTAATCCAAAGTGATTCATTTCTTTGTGTGTGTCAAGCCTGCTATCCCAGAAATCAGTATGGCAAATTGTGAATCATGGCCAGAACATCATTCTTCAGATGAGATTACCTAAGGCTGAGTTAGACAGTAAAGAAATTAAAATAATCAGTAAGGAAATCAAGATGCATGGAGAAAAGGTAGGAAAATGGAATTCAGGATCATCAACTCAGATAAGATCTCACTAAATAAATGAGCAGATGATGGGCTGAATGGCTTGCATAGGCTCTACATTTAGCAATCAGTGTTTGCGTAATGGAAGTTGTGCTAATGCACATACAGCAACTATGCCGGTGGGATAAAGGATTTTAGAATTCATAGAATCATAGAATCCCTAGTGTGGAAACAGGCCCTTTGGCCCAACAAGCCCACACCAAACCTCAGTGCATCTCACCCAGATCCATTCCCCCATGCAGACATGGGGATAACGTGCAAATGCCACGCAGACTAACACCCAAGGCTAGGATCGAACCTGGGTCCCTGGTGCTGTGAGGCAGCAGTGCTAACCACCTGTGCCACCGTGCCAGCCTCAAAGGAACAATGACAAGTGAGACAACTGCCTCAGAGAATCAAAAAGATCTTTAAGTCTGAGCCTCAACCCACTTTTGTTTTCCCAGGTGGCTCTGTAATGACCTGAAACTGTCCAATACTGATGCACATAATGGCAACAGACTCTACTACTATCCTACTTGCTTAAACTATGCCATGGGTATTAATGCCTTTTATCATATTTTACACCAATCAGTGGGGTCTCTGGACTTTCCAGAACAGGTGGTCATTGCACACTACCATCAGGAACATGAATAGCAACAATTTATGATATGTGCATAACTGCTGTTCAGATAATAGATGCACATATAAGAAAAGTATAGGATCGATAATTCCAACAGAGATCAACCAAAAGTATTTTATTCTTCTTTTTGGGACATGCCCTTATAACAATTATAAATAATTGAAGGCTATGTTCAATATTACTTTTCCATTTTGAGATATTTCTGCCCACGGCACTTGGACAGGTAAGTTAAGATGACGTAAAAATCAGTTCCAAGCAGCATGGGTAAATAACTGGACTTCAAAACGAGAATACTTTAAAATATTTCTCACCTGTTTCTATGTAGCAAAATGCTAGTTGGCGATGCATCTAGTGTAGTTGTGTAAATCAATTCCTTTGATTTAAACTTCCAAAATTTGATCATTTTATCCCCACCAGCAGTAATTGTGAGCTGATTCAGTCCATCAACAGCAACCCCTCGGATCTGGCCTTCATGGGCTTAGGAAATTAAGTGAATAGTCATGTTAGCATTTGAATAAAACTAAAATACTCTGTATTCAATTACTTAAGTTGAAACAACTTTCAAGTGCAAATGGGTCTAATCTAGTTTGGGAAACCTGGTTAGTATGGACCGATGGGTCTGTTTCCATGCTGTATGACTATCATCTAAAATAGCCAAAGCAGCATGAGGGGCTACTACATTGCTGAACGTACAGTCCTCTGGATGAGAATTTAAACCAAGGCCACATGAGCCTATGCCATTTCTGGGTCGAAGTTCCTTCCTCAGTGAACACCACCAGAAATAAATCAGTTATCAAATTAATTGGAACAGGGAAGAGGAAGGGTTAGATCATCACAAAATAACCATAGCCAATACACCAGGTCATTTCAAATAAAGTACTGAAGCACTTTAGGACACTACAATAAAATGCAAGGTAAATGTAGGCTTAATTTTGCCTAGAATGTTCACCCTAGCTCAATAAATGAATGCTCCATGTGGTTGTATATTAACGCAGCTACATCAACAGGATCCCCAGGTTTACCCTGAAACAGCAATTAACTTACCTTTTTTACCAGTAGACCAGAGCAGTAAGTCTTGTGTATTAAAACTGATAGGGAAAAGATTTGTTTTATTGTGATGCTGAAAGTTGAACTATCCAGCAGTCTGGAAATACACAAGACGACTCATCTTGACAAAAAGAGTCTGCAGGATAAATATTAAATGAGTGGAAGAAAACTTGCCAGATGAGATATAGCGTGGGAAAATACAAGGTTTGTCAAAACAATACAAGAGCTAAATATTATGCAAATGAGACAGTCTATAGAAAGCTACAGACGGATTTAGGGATCCCTGTGCACAAATCCCAAAGCAAAAAATCCAAGTTCAGCGGATAATAGAGAAGGCAATTGGACATCAGCTATTATTTTCAAAGAGAAAAAATATGGAATTCTTGCTTAAACTATGCAAGGTCACATTAGTGCTAGCTATGAAGAGGTTGAATAGATGAGGATTATTTTCATTAGAAAGACGGAGATTGAGGGGGGACCTGACTGAGGTCTGCAAAATCATGAGGGGTATAGACAAGGTGGATAGCAAAAAGCCTTTTCCCAGAGTGGGGGACTCAATTACTAGGGGTCATGAGTTCAAAGTGAGAGGAGGAAAGTTTAAGGGGATATGCGTGGAAAGTTATTTACACAGAGGGTGGTGGGTGCCTGGAACGCGTTGCCAGCGGAGGTGATAGACGCAGACACGTTAGCGTCTTTTAAGATATATTTGGACAGGTACATGGATGGGCAGGGAGCAAATGGACAGAGATTGTTAGAAAATAGATGACAGGTTAGACAGAGGATCTTGATCAGCGCAGGCTTAGAGAGGTGAAGGGCCTGTTCCTGTGCTGCAGGTTTCTTTGGTTTGTTTGTTAGTAGGACTAGTCAGCTGATTACTATGAATAGTTTTGCCATCTTGTCTAAAGGAAGATTACTAGCATTGAAGCTAATCCAGAGAAGGTTCATTTTCTAATTCTGGTGTGAAGGTGCTTTGCTCTGATCATTTTCAAAATTTTAAGTGAACATAGATTACAAAAGATAGAGAGAAAACAAGCCGTTTATGTGGGCAGTGCTTTTGATTTGAATAAACTTCTATAGTAGCTCATGTCAAAAATGATCAGTTGTCAAATATTTTGCATTACGTGGTCATGTAATTTGATCTAACAACATGATGTTCCCACATTGAGGAGAATAAAAAGCATTTTGGGCGACACTTAACAATCCACTTCAATTTTTGCATCCATTTGTCTGTGCAAAAGACAATTAAAGCAAACAAATGTTTCCAATCATTATCTTCTCTTTATACTTACCCTTTTCTTTACCATACTGTCCTCTGTGGATGCCCGACTGCAAGTTATATACATCCACACGGCCTGAAGAAAGGCCAACAACAGCAAAATTTCCGCAAGATGTAATATCCACAGCCTAAGAATGCAACAAAATTAATATACAAGTACTGATAATTTTTTAAATGTTTCAATTCAACCATAAGATATACTGCATTTGCAAAAAGCAATAAAGAAATTAAAAGAATGACTTTCATCATTGCCTTTTGGGCATGAACCATGGAAGCATTTGACTTTGATTTCAGTTGTGTTATTATTATTTCTGTTTTCTTTATCTTCCTTCAATGTTATTATTTTTACTTTTGAACTTCCTTGAGCATCAATAAATTTCTTTCCTAAACAACATTACATACACCATCTCCTTCATTCTTTTTATGCCGTTTTTCTTCACTGTCTTCAGGTGAGTGGTTCGAAAAAAATGTAGTGGCAGACTATTAGTGATTAGTTATTCTAATTCCCTATATTAGATAGGGTGATGAAACATGTCCAGGGAATTACTGGTCGGTCTGCTTACCATTAGTGTAGGAAAACTAGTGCAATCCTTACTAAAGGAGAGAATAGAAGAACATCTGGTAATGTGAAACATAGGCTTTTGAGAGAAAAATCTTGCACAGAATTGCATGGCTACTCTGTTTGCCTTTTAAAGTTGACTTTCCCATGTACTTCAACAATCTTTGACTCCCTCATACAAAAAGTAATCTACCTCCATCTGAAATATATTCAATCACCTTGCTTCTGAGGCAGAGATTTCCAAAGTCACATAATCATTAAAAAATTTTTTTGATCTATGTCCTAAAAGGGCAACCCTTAATTTTAAAACTGTGCCCTTAGTTCTAGACTCAATGAAAAGAGGGGAAATCTTCCAAAGACTCTAGCTTAACAACTCAGGCAATCTGGAGGTTTCACAACTCAAATGAAATGTATTCTCTTTGAACTTGGAATTCAACACCTTCCTTCACAGTCTGGAGCTTGTAGGTCTCTTTAAACTGGAGGACCTTTAATCTCTTGGATTTCCTTCAGAGAGGATACTTTCCTTGCTGAAATAAGCAACTCTTACTTTGCAGAATCCTCAATCTCCAAAACAGGCAATTTATTCGTTTTAGTACCTTGAATTGTTGGGACATTAGAAGCCTTCTATAGAATTAAATGCACCATATCTTCATTCTGTGTCAGCAGATTTTTGTTTTCAGTCAGTCTGGAGATGTGCGCCAAACTATATACACTCTTTACTTCAACTTGTTGATGGGTTTGATATTCCTATTTGCCCTCAACAATTGTTTTATTGGTGAAACCAAAATATTACCTTCCCCAGATAACAAAGTATGTAGCTGGATGAACACAGCAGGCCAAGCAGCATCTCAGGAGCACAAAAGCTGACATTTCGGGCCTAGACTAGGCCCAAAACGTCAGCTTTTGTGCTCCTGAGATGCTGCTTGGCCTGCTGTGTTCATCCAGCTGCACACTTATCTTCCAGCATCTGCAGTTCCCATTATCTCTGATCACAACATTACTTTCCCCAATTCTATTACTTGAGATTTACTTCTTGCTGGGCATGATCTCTGTCACTATTAGAGAGGATTCTTCCCAGAAACATAAGTTGATAAAATATTCTGCTTCAAACCAACAGGCTCTGCCATGGCAGGTCAGCATCTAATATCAAACTTGAACCTATCGTGACTATTCATCAAGATGTGCTGCACTCTGAATGACTGATTAAATAAAGCCATATCAGTTTAACACAACTGGGATACATGACTCACTGGCTAGCTCCTGCTTCTGTGCCCTTGCAAACCTTGCTGATTCTTGTAGAATGAACTCTCTCCAGTATTATCGCCACAGAAAATATTCCTGCCAAACTAGTACAGTCACAGGTTTCCACCTTGTTGATAATATTGTTCAAATTTCTTACAATAACGTAGCTAATCTCAATGATTTCTATTTTCTGTCTGCATTCCGTCACATGTCTAGGGAGTCCCATGAGATCTTCTACTAGAAGTCAGTCAACCAACTGTTCCTTTACGTTAGCTAATTTAACTTTTTTTATATTGATTGAAATTACACATTCATTCCCACTTAAGAGTAAGAATCTTGACTGTGATACACATACAAGTTTTCCATTATCTGGCATTCCTCATATTAGACAGCTGCTTGGGATATACCTAGACTTACCCAATATTAATTGCTAAGCGTCAGATCACATACTTGTACTGCTGTCAGCTGCAGACAGTTTATTTAACCACGGCTCACAATCTGACAGTGATGATCATCCCAGTGTCCAACTTAAAATTCGCTAGTTTGCCAACAAGATGAACATCAACTTATCAAACCTAAGGGCCGAATCACCTATTTCCCCAAGAAAATTTAAGGTTTTCCTTCTACTGCAGACTGTTTTAACTCACAGGCCTCTCTGTGCAGATATTATTTCTTGCTTTTCTGAGACTGTGCCCCACTTTAGCATACTTTCTGAAAGTGACCAACTGTATAAAAAAAACGGTAGTTTTAATAGCAAGAAATTGTCTGTATCCAAGAGGCTTCTTTGAGCCACAGTGCTGACAGGGACTTTTAGTATCTGGTGCCTCCTACTCACCATACTAATTTCTCAGCATTTTTTTTAAAAACGGTTTTTCCACCTTAAGACACGAAAAGATTTGGCTGATATCCAATGCCAAGGTTGATCTTTTCCTCTTAGGATTGATGTGTGTACATTCCAGACTTTTGCTTTAATCACAATGTGAACAGTTTTCTTTACAGCCACATCATCTTTGGATAGTAAAATTTCTCTATTTCTTTAATGGTGTTTTCCTTGCGTGATTTCTGCTCCACATAATTTAACTAAATGCTTAGTTTAAATGAAAGATCTGCTGCCCATTTTTGCAAACATCTCCTAGTTTTCTTCCTCCATTAGATCTGTGTGGTTAAGCTTCTAATCTTCCAGTGCCACTTTAACTTTGGCTTTGACATATCAATTATCATTGTTTCTGGGGTCCTCAATTTCCCTTGCTGTAGTCATACCTTAATTTCTCCTCATCATTTTATCTGAGCTGCAAGTACTTCACAGCATATTTTTATAAAAACATTTGTGGGTTCAAGAAATTTCACATCTATTCTCTGAGATTCCAATAACCTGTCTGATGGAAGGGATTGGAAGAGACTATAACTGGGGTGAGAGGGATCTTCGATTATGTTGGCTGCTTTCCTGAGGCAGCAGGAAGTAAAGATATAGAGGCAATGGATGGAAGGCTGGTTTGCATGATGGACTGGGCTGCGTTCACAACAGTAATTTCTTCGTCAGATGAATGAAGGTGCAGAGTACATTTTTAAAATGATGAGAGATTGCAAAGTTTGTGTCCAATGAGACCTAGGTACTTTGGTTCATAAGACACAAAGTCAGCATATAGACGGCAGCAAGCAAATCAGAAGACAAATGGTATGAGTGAGGATTTGAGTACAGATTAAAGAAGAATGGCTTCGTTTGTATAGAATATGGTGAGACCATGGAGTGTGCAGTGCTGTTTCTTTGTTCGGTGCAGGATAAATTTACTAAAGAGGGAGGGCAGCAGAAGATCACCAGTTTGATACCTGGGATGGTGGGAGTGTCCCATGTGGCGAGATTGAGGAATCTGGATTCGTGATTTTTAAAGGTTAAGAGAATAAGAAGTGATCTCATAGAAGCTTAGAAAAATTCTTAAAGGGGCAGACAGAGTAGCAATCAGGGTAGCTATCATCTTGAAAAGTGGCTTTGATGTGCTCTATTTATCACAGGTTATGCTAAGAATTTCAATGACAATCAATTGATGAGCAGAAGATGAAAACTTCATTTAAAAAAGTGCCTATTTTCAGCAGTGCTCATTATAATTCATCATACAACTCTAATTCAGGTCCAGTGGAACCTGGACGTTCATGTACATAGACCTTTGAAAGTGACAGGACATATTGAAAGTAGTTAACAAAGCATGTGGGATCTTGGGCTTCGTAAGTCACCATAGTGAAAGAGGACTACTCTCGTAAGGGAGACGATTGGTGATGAGTTTAGCCTGAGAGTCACCTGGTCTCAGAAAAGGGACAAGGTCAAGAAGGTAAGACTTTCTTGGTGATCTCAGCTAGTAAAGAATTGAACCCATGCTGCTGGCATCAGTCTGCATTATAAAGCAGCCAGGGAGCTAACTGAGCTAACCAAGCTCAGCATGGGCTTCAGAAACAGGGGTAGAGTACAAAAGCAGGTCAGCTACATTGAATCATTACAAATCTCTAGTTAGGCCATGTTGAGGGAAATGTTTTAATTTCAGGTTACTAACTTTAAGAAGGGTGCAAAGATCTATGAGGATGTATTTAAGATTTACCAGTATGATTACAGACTAAGATGCTTGTAGTTCTTAGATCAAAGATAATTGAGGGAAATCTGAGAGAGATGCATACAATTATAACACGAGGTTTAGACAAGATAAAACAAAATATTGTTCCCATTGGTCAACAGTACAAGGACTAGGGGACACAGATTTAACAGTTCAGGCAAGGGGTACAGAGAAAACAAAAGGAAGAAAATTTTTATAAAGCAAATGGTAATAATCTGGAACGGTCTGTCTACAGCTTCCTAGTGGAAGTTATGGCAGTCAATGAATTCAGAAGGAAATTCAATGGACACGTGAGAACTACAGGGATTGGGGGGGGGGGGGCGCTGAAACTTACTGATTTGCTCATGAGAACTGGAATGGACTCAATGGGTGGGATGGTCTCCACCTGTATGATTACCTTGAATCTACAATTCTTGGCTTTGTTCTCAATGTATCACTGCTCCTCTCCTTTAATATCATATCATATTAGAATTGCAATCTTTTGGTTGCTTGGCTTCCTGCCTTAAAATTGCAGCCTTCCAGACAATATAATGACATGCTCAAATAATATTGTTCAAATTTCTTATAAGTAGTTCTTATAAGTACTCAAAAATAACTGAAGCTGTAATGTTCTAAAATGATGTAATTTAGAGAGGAAATTGCCAAATTAGATACACTTATACCACCCAAAATGATACATCCTTAATATCTGAAGATATTAATGATAATTGCAGTGTTATACAGTAGCAAATTGATATTTATTTCATGTAATGAAATTTTTATTCCTTAAATAAATTTGCAGATTGTATGTTAAGACGAGTAAAATAGGAAGAGCTGCGTGTTTCTAGCAGCTTTCCTTCAAAACAAAAAATCGTTCACAAATTGCTTTCAATGCATGATCAATACAGTGTAGGGAGATACAGTATGCAACCTATCAGCAAAAGGAGATAAATGATCAATTAAAACACTTTAGCGGTGTTGGCTGAGGACTAAATGTTGACTAGCTCGTCAGGTTCTGCCACAGAATGTGTTACAAAGCAGAGGTCAACGCCTCTCTGATAATTAAAACTGAAACCCCCAGGAGAAGTTTGCTTCACCATGTAATCTAGTAAAGGAAATGTGAAAAATGGTATAACCTACCTTCCATCTCCCAATCAGTTATAAAGGAGAGGCAAAATAAAATGAACTCCTGACAGTCACTCCACAACGAACAAGTAACAACTTATTTATCTAACTCTAATAGTTAAAGTAACAGAACTACTAACAAACTGAACAATTCCCCATTAACTACTAACTATTCTGAATAACACAATTCTAACGGTATGCTGTTCCAGTAGATACAAGATACTTTTGTGTAAATAAAATTAATAAGAATTAAGACATAATCTCTTGAAATTACAGTCAGAATGTGTCTTCTGGAATGTCCTTTGCCTTCTTTGCTGTCCTCCAGTCAGGAACGACTTTCTCCGTCAAATTCTTGTGTCATAAATATTAGCCAAGAGGTCTGTAGTACTTTTATTTAGATGGTACTTACTCCAAGGACTCAGATTTTTGAGAGAGCTCATGAGGTTCTCTTCAGATGGCAGTTCACTCTCACCCAAATTTTCAATTAACCTCTTCTTTTATACCCTTCACGACCTATCAATTTCTTATAACAGGATTGATCCTGGGTTGTCAAAACCATCAGATTTAAATTTAATTGGATTTTAGTATCTACGGCCTGATTTCAATTAATTGGTTAAATTTGAAAGCCTGTTGTCTAGGTAAAATGCCACTTGCCTACTAACAGTACGGGCAGCATGGTGGCTCAGTGGTTAGCACTGCTGCCTCACAGCGCTAGGGGGCCCGGGTTCAATTCCCCTTGTGCAACTGTGTGGAGTTTGCACATTCTCCCCGTGTCTGCATGGGTTTCTTCCAGGTGGTCTATTGCCTCCCAATGACCAAAGATGTGCAGGCTAGGTGGATTGGACATGCTAAATTTCCCACGGTGTTCAGGGATGTACAGATTAGATGGGTCTGGGTGGGATGCTCCGAGGGTTGATGTGGATTCGTTGGGCCGAAGGAACTGTTTCCACACTGGAGGGATTCTATGGAAAGTATAGCCTTTTGACACAATGTTTCAATTTAAAGAACTCTGTGCATCTGCTGCGGCCTGTGGGCTTTTTTTCCAACCAAGCTTAAAGAAACAGATCTTTTAAAGTGACCATACCGTCTACCTTCCCACCTACAACCCCCATCATTTTACAAACATCAAATTCTAATGACCTGTCTCCCAATCCACTAATACTCTCCCCAACTTCGCAATATACATTATATATGGCCTTTCAGACAGTTGTATCATTGAAAAAGACAACATTTCTGACAACGCAGCTACTCCTACTGCACTGAAAAGTCACTGAGATTACATGCTCAAGTTCTGAAGCATGGTTTGAACCCAGAACTTTATAAATTGAGGAGGGAGTGTACAACCAGAGCAAGGGCTGAAACATAACATCTAAAATTTGTTCACATTTTGAAAGTACATATTTGCACTCATTGAACATTCAAGTGGTAAGCATTTTAAAATTTTTTTTTAAGCTGACCATTAAACAATTGAGCAAAGAGTCCTCTTGAGCCGTCTTCACCATTCAGTCACATTTTGGTTAGAGATCTGAACAGTCCCAATAGAAATGCAGATCCTGCACAATGCTGGGTGATACCAGCAGTAAGACTGCCTTAAGTTCCTGTTAATGCTTACAAACCCTCATGGTGCCCACGAGTCTTTCTTGGAATACAGACTGCCAAAACAACAGCACGCAGTTCATTCAATTCCAAATTTTTTCATATTCTGGAAGTGAACATCCTTGCTATGACATCTTATCAGTCAGCTAGATGTTGGTTCTGGTCAATTGTTGAGATGTTCAACTACTACAGACCATATTCCAGCAAAATTAAAATGTATCCAGTTGTGTGAAAGAGGAATAAAACAAATTGTGCAGTCAAAAGTATTATTGCCTCAATCATTCGGGTCTCTTTAGTTCAGGGCTGGACAGCTTAAGCCTATTGTGCAGAGGAGAAATGCCTTATCAATAAATTCTGACTGTTTTCATATTTTCTACAGATAAACGCATAGAAACATATTGAGGTTGGTTGGCTCGCTGAGCTGGTTTGTTGTTCCACAGACATTTTGTTACCACATGCATACCTCAGTGCAGCACTAAAGATGTTACCCAGCATGGTAACAAAATGCCTGCGGAACAACAAACCAGCTCAACGAACCAACCAACCTCAACACCCGCAACCCCAGCTACCGATCTACTCCAAAACCGCATAGAAACATAATGCAGTAACTGTATAAGCTAACGAGCTGTTCCAACAGAGCATACGTACGTACCATGGAATATACATCCAGCGTACAATTGTTAAGAAATGGTCTAGGGTCAAATTTGTGTGCTCCCATAGAGGTTTTCTGGTAATTCCACGTTGTGCTAATTAGATACCCTTGATGGCAGGCTACAATTCCATCCCAATAACTCTGACGCGCTGTTTCTACCATAACAAATCAAAAGTAGATTCATCACCAACATGAAGAAACAGAAACATTCGCAGCAACAAATACATGGGGATAAATTAGAACATAAATCTATATTTAAGTTTAAACAAATATTAAAATATTCAAATATTTAAATTATGGTGAAAACGCAGGAGATTGGCACCAGATAATAGAACCAGTGCAGGCACAACTGTCTGATTGCACTCTTTCTGCACAGTAACAATTTTGTGATTCACAGTCAGCATGGCTTTGTGAGGGGGAAATAATGCTTGATAAGTTTACTAGAGTTCTTTAAAAGCAAGCTGGATAAAGAGGAAATAGTGGATCTAATATATTTGGATTTTCAGGAGGTGTTTACTAAGGTACCACACATTATCATTACTATCAGATTACTTAATAAGAGCCCACGGTCTTAGAGGCAGTATATACTCATGGCATTACATTGAAGACAGAGTGTTTAGATAAATGGGCATTTTCAGACGAGCAACCTTTAACGAGTGGAGTGCCACAGATGTGTTTTGGGGCCACTATTATTTACAATATATCACGTATGCCCAGGATGAGGACTGTAAATGTACTGTAGCCAAGTTTTCATAAGACAAAAAATAAGTGGGAGGGAAAGTACTGAAGAATGTTTAGAAAGCTTTTAGAAGAATGTACATAGGTTAAATGAGTGGGCAAAAAACTTGACAGATGGAAAATAATGTGGTAAATTGTGAACTTGCACACTTTGACATGAAAAGTAGAGGCGCTTAATCAGTAATGGAATCAAGGGTTATTGGTAAAAAAGGGAGGAAAAGTGGATTTTAGGGTTAAGACAAGCCATGATCTCACTGAATGGCAGAGGGAACTTGATGGGCTGAATGAATGGGCTCAAATAGAGTCAGCTGTCAAAGATACTGGTGCTCATATTTAAAATCAGAAAGTGGTGGAGAAATGTAGCAGATTCTGGTGGCAACTGAAGAGTCTACACGACACTTCTTCAGAACTGAGAGAGGCTATAAGATAATGATTACTGTAGTGAGTCTGAACTGTACAATCAGTGACACACAAGAGTGCTAGAGACATTCTACCAGCAATACTTGAGCTGCATTCTCTGGATTTAATGGGAAGCCACTGAATGTCACATCTTTGTTGAAGGTAATTTTCAAGCATTCAGGCAAAATTTCTGCAAAATCAACTACAATGGACAGAACTTACTTCAGCTCTGACACTATCATCTACAATCTAATTCTAAAGTGGAAAAGTAGAATTGGCGCAGATATACCATTACCTGAAGCAAATGTAGTAATAGGTGGTAGCTTCCTGGTGTCATATCGCAAACCTTTCTTTTTTGACTTCTTTTTATTAATTGAACCTTGAAACAAAAAATATACACACCTGATTACAGAAACACCACTTTTGTACATACTTCTAAAGAAAGGAGTAAGGAGTACAATTTTAGGTATTATATTTAATTAATCAAATAAGCATATGTATTTATTATTCTGCTGTAATAAGCCATTCTTCCTTCCATTATTTAACTTGTGTTTTTTGTGCCATTCTCTGATCAATGAGAGCGTTGTTGACTTCTGTGAAGGTCTTTGCCAATAAACCATGAGAGAACATAGATGAGGAAAGCCATAAAGTCCTTCCTGAAGGCACCATCTAGTTTTGTAAATAAAGGATTTTGCTTTTATTGGCTCACTGAATATCCATTCCACGTATTGACTCAGAGGTAGATTTCCAACATTAATGCCAAATTTACCTTTTCTGAGGTAAACTTTCTGCCCTCTTGCACTAATCACAATTCAATTCGAAATAAGATTTTCAGAATAAAGTTTTCTTCAATAAGTACAACTCTCTATCCTGCAGTGGAGATGCTTACATCCAATTTAGGTATCTTCGCACACCTAACACAATTTCAAAACAGTGGGATCAAATAGAGTCAGCTGTCACAGATACTGGTGCTCAGATTTAAAATCAGAAAGTGGTGGAGAAATGTAGCAGATTCTGGTGGCAACTGAAGAATCTACACGACACTTCTTCAGAACTGAAAGAGGCTATAAGATAATGGTTTACTGTAGTGAGTCTGAACTGTACAATCAGTGACACACAAGTGTGCTAGAGACATTCTACCAGCAATACTTGAACTGCATTCTCTGGATTTAATGGGAAACTACTGAATGTCACATTCTTCTTGAAAGTAATTTTCAAGCATTCAGGCAAAATTTCTGCAAAATCAACTACAGTGGACAGAACATCCTGTCCCAATACTAAAACGTTTCTCCTCCACCAGATCCTGTCCACCGAAGTCTCAAAGAGCAGACATTGCAAACGAGGAAAGAGAAGCATTACAAAGGCAGTCTAAAGGTCTCCCTGAAGCATGACAACACTGATACTAATAAAGATTATCTACCAATGGCCATTCATTATGCTGTCAAAACTATACCAATTTTGAAACCCTTTTCATACCCTGCCTGTTATCAGGCAGTATACAAAACAACTGCAGCAAAATGAAAATTGCAGAAGGTTATATCAGTTCACCTTTTACAAGGACTATAAAGCAGTCTTTGAAAGTTTTCTTTAGCCGGTCTCCACAAAGTCAGTTCATAGGCAAAGAAATTTGAAATCTCTTTAAATTCTGAGTACTAGTGGGATATACACATGACTTGCTGAATAGTTTTTTACCTCAAAAGGAACTCAACAAATTCATCCAGATTCTGACTTCAGTCATGTGAGCTCATTTGAACTTAAACATGAGATTGAAAGACGTCCATTCCTCACTGGATTCATACAAAATGGTGAACTGCTAGGTACACTGTTTGGTTTCAGTATTTGGTAAAAATGTACTCTTTTCTGTAATTTTACCTTCTAGGTGTTTGAAGTGTGTTGAAAAAGCAGCAACGGATGTTTCTGGTGTGTGTGTGTAAAGAGAATTAATAATCTTTGCCTATATCCACAGAAGATTACAGCTGGTGACTTTGACCATATACTAACTGTGGCTCGGGAACATATATTACCCTAATTAAAAAATAATATTACACCATTTACAGAGAAAAGGGAAGGGAATTGACAGTTTCAATATCTCTCTTCCCCTGCCTGTCACCTAAAGATGGCCCAACCTTTCACATTAACTTGGGTCTACCAATGCTAGTAAACAGACTCGCGACTGTTCCCTACCTCAAAAGGCCAAACATTTTTATAGTGCCACAGTTAACAGAACTGATAGTCATCTCAACATAGTCTAAAATACAATACAGTTTGAACACACTCCTCTAACTTCTATTTTATTGTGGTTTTGAATATATAATTAAGCATTTTTGCTTTACCATTTCAGCTTTCCAGTGATAGCACTCAAGGCATCCAATCTGTCAAAACTCTTGACTTCTTCATTCAAGAAGCATATGAGTATTGCCCTTGATACTGCACTATACAATGAACACAAGTCTCTTTAACATTGTTGCTCATTAACACTGTCAGCTCGTGAGGTCTGTATGCCCAGTCAGAAACATAAAAAATAAGAGGAGCAGGCAATTCAGCTCTGAGCCTCCTCTATTATTCAATACAATCATGGCTGATCCTACAACTTTGCATCCTGTTCCTGCTTTCCCTCACACCCTTTGGTCATTTAGCACCAAGAACTAAATCCATTTCATAGATCATAGAATCCCTACAGTGTGGAAGCAAGCCATTTGGCCCATCAAGTCCACACCACCCCTCCAAATAGCACCCCATCCAGACGCCCCATACCTGTATTTCCCACCTTAGACAGAATGGGCATTTTAGCATAGCCAATCTACCTAACCTGCACATCTTTGGACTAAGAGGGGAAACCACAGCACCCAGAAGAAACCCACTTCCTTCTTGAAAACATTCAATGCTTTGCTGAACAATCTTCTGTGACGGAGAAATCCACACACTCACCATTCTTTGGGTGAAGAAATTTAGCTTCACAACACTTACCTTAAAGTTGCTTCTCATTTGTCTGACAAAGGGTCACATGACTCAAGTGCATCATTTTGGAATGCCCCTTGTGAACCCTGACTCAACTTCTTGATCTACAAATTCTCTCAATCATCAATGCCCTCTCCTGAATCAGAGCTCCTACTAGAGTCCATACTCAATCCAAAGTTGGAGATCTGGGGTTGTGAAAGTGCAGACCATGATGGTGCACAACAGTCAATCAGGTGCTGTTTTAACTAATATCTTTAAATGCTTCAATTAGCTGCATCCCCGTCTGGAATCCTTCATCATGAGACAGCTCTAGAGATGAGTGATAGCAAGCAAAAGGGTCAGTGCTGCTGCCCATGGTTTGCATCAAACAGCCTTTGCTAACCAAGTTTAAGACAGCCTGTTGGAGCAGCCACTTTGATATCCCCCACAGTATCTTCTTGAAGGTTGACACTAAAGTTCATTCAAGAGCAAAGGTAAATAGACTGTTTGTAAGTAATCCACCACTCTCCCACATTCATCTAACTTTCACATAAGACGAAAATTAATAAATTGGATGGGGTCAGGGAGAACAAGTTCTTGAGACCAGTTTGAAACATAGCTCAAACTTTGAAAGCTGTGCACCCTGCCTTTTCACCATTCTTCTCCAGAGCACGCACTCACAGCACTGGTTCAGAAGAAACAGGCAGGTGGATACATTTTTAAAATTTATCGATTACAACCTTAACTTTTTTGCACCAATTAGACCTTTACTTTCACAACCTTACAGCTCCAGAATTGGATTTTGAACTGGAATGCCATGAGAGATAGGAGCATTGGAGAATAGGTGGTTTAGCAAAAGGGAAAATCAGTGACAGGGTGAGTCAGGGAGCAGCAGGGGCCAGGGGCTGGAGGGTCAGCGCAAGAGAATTGGTTAGAGAATAAGACAGGCCCCAATCCAGAGGGTCAGCATGAAGGAGGGCAGTCAGAAAACAGGATGTGAGATGAGCAGGTAATTTGGGAAGGAGGGATCAAAAGTGAGCAGGATATACCACAAGTAGAAACTGGTCATATTTCTTTAAAAATAGTTTTAAAAATAGAAGTTATTTCATTTACCAAATTGGAATTTAGTAATATAATGTAATTGAACTTGATGCACATTTTCCTCTGAATGGCCCTAGAGAATCTTAACTACTCCACCCACAATAGTTTCAATGGGAAAATATGATTTACTTAGAGTTATTTCACTTAAAGTTGTAATTTCCAGGAGCACAGTTTTAAGGGAGAGCCTAGTGACACATAAGTTACACTTTGATTTATTCACTTGGTCAAGATTTCATCAGCATTTAGGCATGCTTCCAAATTGTGTAGTATTTTACAGTTCATGCATCACCAGCTGTAATAGCATTAAATTTCACTCACTAACCTTTTAAAGATTTGTTCATGTAACGTGGACATCACTAGTTAGGGCAGCAGTTATTGTCAAGTTTTAGTTACCCTTAAGGAAGTTATATGAAATGCCTTTTTGAACTACTGCAATCCATATGGTGTAGTTACACCCACACTATTGTTCAGAATGCAATTACAGGAGTATGATCCAATGACAACGAAGGAGTGGCAACAGGTTCCACGTCAGGATGGTGAATGATTTAGAAAGGAAGTCACAGGGTAGTGGTGCTTCAATGAAAAACTGCTGCCCTGTCCTTTGTAACGTGCTGGTGAAGAAACTGTAGTGAATTACTGCAGGGCATATTACTGATAGTACACATTGCTGCCACTGTGTGATAGTGATGAAACGGGTGAATGATGAAGGTGGCAGATGGGAGCCAAATGAATAGGCTGCTTTATCTTGCTTAACATTAAAATTTGAATTTTGTTACAGCAGCACTCATTGGGCACGAGGGAAACATACTATCATATTATTGAATTCAGTCTGAGTGGATAAACTCTGGGGAGTCAGGAGAAAAATTCCAGCTCTGACCTTCTCTTCTAGCCACAGGATTTATCAGCTCGATCAGTTCAATGCCTAGTTAGTGGTAGCTCCCAGGTTGTTGACAACCAGAATCAGCAACGGTAATGCCTTAATGTCAGAGGGAGATGTTTAGATTCTGTCTCTTGTTGGAGACAGTCATTGCTTGGAACCCGTGTGGTGCAAGTGTCCAAGCCTGGATATGACCTACATCATCTTATACGTACATAAATTTCTTCAGTGCCTGAGGTGCTGCAAACTGAATGCTGTCAAATAACAGCAAATATCTCTACTTCTGCCCTTATTCTGGAAGAGAGGTCAGTGATAAAACACGTGGAAACTGTTGGTATGAATGTACTACCATGAACAAAACACCGTAATGTCCTGAGCCTGAGATGATTAACCTCCGACCACAAGCAGGTAGGTTGTTGTAAGTCAGTAAGTTGTAGGTTGCAGTGCTAGATATCAATCCCACCAGTGACAGCATTCACCGGATTTCAATTCTGCTGGGGGGTCGTCATCACTATTTCCACTCCAATGCTGTCTTGATGCTGTGGGCAGTCATACTCAACTTGCATTCAGCTCTTTCGTCCATGTTTGGACCAGGTATTGAGTGACCCTGGTGAAAGCCAAACTAAACGAAGATACATGGACAATTCATTGCTGAGCATGAGCTGATTCTCAGCATTGCTGGCTTCACCTTCAATTGTTTTACTGACAATCAAGAGTTGACAGATTGGAAGTTGATGAGATCAGGTTTGTCCTGCATTTTTGCACAGCACAAAGCTGGAAAATTTGCCATATTTCTAGGTAGATGCTAGTTTTGTGGCTATTTTGGGACAGGTTAGCTGGTGGCCCAGTTAATTCTAGAGCATACATCTTCAGTACTATTGGCAGAATGCTTTCAAGGCATAAGAGCTTTGTAGTGCCAGTGCATCAGTGTTTCTCGGTATTACATGAATGAATGGATATATCTGTGATCACGGGAAGCTCTGGAGGAGACACGTTCCTTGGCATATCAGGCTGAAAATGATTGGAAATGTTTCAGCCTCATCTTTTGCACTGACATGCTGTGCTATCCCATCTATGAAGATTTCACTAGACATCAAACACCACCATTCTGAGTCATACAAAAATTTAAAAATTTTAATAATAAAACAGAGATGCTTCAAATTACCTACATTTAAACCCAGTTATACAACCTTATCCAATCTGAGCATTTCTTAGAACTTTAAATTTATTCCAAAATTTTCACATAGTGTTAATTGCAAATGCATTGACCTATCTTTAGCAGCAATATGAATAACTTTTTACATTAAACAGTTGCAACAAAAAAGACTCTGAATAGTCTCACATTCCAGGTCTTCATTCTCAATCAAAGCTAATGGATTATGATCAGCTAAAATTAACATTTCCTTGTTACTATTTTGAGCATAGACTTCAAAGTGTTGAAGAGCTAACAAGAAAATCCCAAAGTCTTTTTCTCCCCCATGGTATTGTATTGCTTCTTCTGATACTGTTTAATTTCTTAGAGAACTACTTCACTGGCGCCTCTATTCCCAACTCATCATCCTGTAACAAGACTGTCCCATCCCCCAGCCATTGTCAATTCGATGTTCAGGGAAAAAAAAAATCGGGGGGGGGGCGCGGTGGTGAAAAACAGGGTAAGAGCATTGGTTCATTTTTTAAGATCGTCTTCAGTGTCTCAAAAGGTTACTTGACATTATGCTGTCTGTACTATGTTTGCATCGTTCTTTAACAAATTCTTTAAAGATACAACTATCTTACCGAAATGCGGACAAATTTGAAGTAAAATAATGATTTCTCGTTTAATTTTGGGAACTGAAGTTTCATTTCAGTCTTCATTTTCACTGCCCTTGGTAACACTTTTCAAACAATGTGTCCTAGGTAAGTTACTCTTGCTTTTCCAAATACCACTAAGCCAGCCATTGTAATTGCTTAAAACAGAGCATCTACTGTCTCATATGCTCTTCTCACGTGTTGCTATATGCTACGTTATGTAAATAAATTACATAGTTACAAATTTGAGCTACAACATTAATCATATCCTGGAGTGCTCCTTAACCCACATGGCATCATTCAATATAGATATGCCATTCACTGTAACAAAAACAAATTTCTTTAGTCCTTCATGTTAACAGACTTTCCAATCTTACATAGCAATGAGACACCGCTAACCCTATCAACACAGTCGTTGAATCGGGAACTGGTCTGAACCTGTCTTCACAACTGCATTTATCCAGTTTGGGAACTAACATTATTAATGACCTCCAGCTATTTTGTTTAAGTTCAGTCAAGTGATTTCCAGCAGGTACTGTGTCTGTTTCCATCTGCATTTGTATGTCTGGGCTCAATAAGTGTGCTGTTTCATTAGTCCTGGCTTTCCTATGTCCACATCATGACCAACTCATAATACCAGGGAGGCAATGGCCATTGGTATTATCACTAGATTATTAATTCAGAGACCCAGGTACTTTTGCTGGGGCCTGTTTCAAATCCCACCATGGAATTTGAATTCAATAAAGATCTGGAATTAAGAGTCCAATGATGACTGTGAATTATTGTCAACTGATGGAAAAAAACCCATCTGGTTCACTAACATCCTTTAGGGAAGGAAGGAACTGCCATCCTTACTTGGTCTAGCCACATTTGACTCCAGACATGGACTGATCGGACCAAAGGGTCTGCTTCCGTGCTCTATGACTCTGATTTTAGCAGTAAATTTTGCCTAACAACTCTGCCAAACAAAAACTCAAACAAATTTTAGGCATATTCCAAGGTACTTGATGTGTTAGTACATCAAATGTGGCACCAAGGCACACAGAAGAAGTTATGACAAGAGGTCAAAATGATTTGTAATAAAGCACATTGAGAAGAAACTGCTGGAGAGATTTAGAACAGAAATTTCAGCATTTAGGGTCTACACTCCCAGATTTGAGTCTTGTTTGTATCTGCCTTTTGAACTGAACTATATTCAGAAACTACTTGGTGAAAGTGCACCACCAATTCCTCTGGCCACCATAGAAGCTTAAGATTTAGTCAGAATATACAAAGTTTCCAATTTACCTGTCCAATGAAATCAGACCTATGATAAACACTGATGAGGTAGTTCCATATTTAATAAGAACTAGAATTTATTCCAAATAAATAACTACTAACTACAGGAAAAAGAAACCGATAGTTATTTATACATAGCTCTACTCATTGAAACTATACTCTCTTTTAAAACCACTTACGATCAGGGAAAAAACTAAGGAAGACATTTCAATAGCACATGTTCCTTTTGCTCAAGACTTTCTGTTCTGAGAACCTTCCTGGATTCTTTCACTTCCTTTCAAGCAGCACTGGCTACTGACACACTGATTACAAAGCTGATTAGTTATAGATTAAAAATAACATCTTATATCAGCTATCAGGAGAAAATACCTAGCTTTCTTCATCCTTTAGTTACTTTTACCCACACAGGTAAAAAGACAGTTTCTGCTTCTTCTATTCCAGAGACCTTCCACCTCTATTATTCACACACACCAGCTTTTTGATTACCCAGGAATCAGTCAAACAGTTGTCATCAGGCTGATGGCCTCTGGGACCCATCACTGATCAAAACTGTACAAAGCAATCAGCAATCTGTTGCTACACAGATCTTAATCTGCACACACCCTACTGAGGGCTGTTTTATCTCTCCTCCACCTCCACCACTTGAAGCAGCAGTGTAAACAAAACTCTCAAATCACAAACTTTTTTTCAAGGAAGTGCAGCAATTCCTTCCATGGCCCTAGTCCATAAAAATAAAGAAAAATTTAAAAATGCAGTCTTTTCGGAGAAGACATTTAAAAGAATGGCATTATATTTTCTTCTCTCCTTTGCAGACAGAATCTGCATGTCACAACTTCTCACCTTCACAACTTAAAAGTATTTTTCATTCTCCCACAAGAGGGAATATTATTTCCCACCCTGTCAAAATCCCGCAGGATCGTCTGTGTTTCAATCAAATTGTCCCAGAAGATCAAGCATGCCTAGACTGTTCAATCATTTCCTCATAAGACAACCCATCTTTGCAAGTGAGATAGCAAGAACTGCAGATGCTGGAGTGCGAGATAACGAATTGCGGAGCTAGAGGAACACAGCAAGCCAGGCAGCATCAGAGGAACAGGAAAGCGGACATTTTGGGTCAAGACCCTTCTTCTCTCACCACCTTTTCAAGTATTAGGAAACCTTCTCTGAATTGCTTCAAATACATTTACATTGTTCCTTAAATAATGAGACTAATACCGTACACAGTACTCCACGTGATCTCATCCATGTCCTCGATTGCAGTATAATCTCCCTTCCTTTGTATTCAATTCCCCTCACAATAAACTATAACATTCTCATAGCTTGCTGCACCAAATACTACCTGTTTGTAATTCATGTACAAGAACCCCAAGATTCCTCTGCACCTCATCTCTGGAATCTCTCACCATTTAGATAATATTACCTTTATCAAGCAATGTTTAAAGTAATTTCAGACAAATATTTTGAATGCATTATAAATAGAAATAAAAATAAAAAACTTTTGTTATTATCTGATTAATTGGCTGCACATTTCAAAAGATCGACTTCAATTATATTGAAGATAGATAACTGTAACATATTTATCATGCTTTTTAACTAAAAACTTACCATGTCCTAAACTCTTATTAAAACGTTCATGAATAGTGGAAAATGACTGCAAAGTTCCATCACGTCCTGCATGAAAAGAAGCAAATAAGAAGAAATGAGTGAAGCCCTCATAAAGAAACCTGAATATGGAAAAAAAGGAATAGCACAGAAGTACAGATTTGCAGCATATTTGAATTACACAATTCACAGACATGAAAATTACTAAGGTCGTAAACTGTGAAGACAATAACCATAAACTACAGGAAGACATCAACTGAAAAGTCGGATGTGCACTGCAGTAGCAAATGAAATTGAACCCAGAAAAGTGAGAGGTAATGTGCATGGAGAAGGCTAAGAAGGCAAGGAATTATACACTAAATGGTAGAAACCTGGAAAGTGATGAAGACTACAGGGGCATGGCACATCCAGAGATTACCAAAAGTAAAAGGACAGGTAGATAAGGGTGGGTAAGAAGGCATTTGGTTTACTTGTATTTATTGGCTAATATACAGAATACAAGAGCAGAATGTTATGCTATAGTTATATGAAGGGCTAGGCAGGCCAAACTGGAGCACTGCATACAGTTTCAGCCATTGCGTTATAGGAAGAAGTTGATTCGACCAGATAGGGTGCAGAGGAGACACATCAGGTGCCTGGGCTGGAGGGTCTGAGCATTGAGGAAATATTTTTCAAATAAATTGGGGCTGTTATACTTGAGGCAGAGAAATTTGACATGGTACCTAATAGAAGTACCTGATAAAATTATGAGGGGCATAACCAGGAACTTCTCCAGTTCTTGGAACGGAACATTAACTCTGGCTTCTGTTTATAGATGCTGCCAGACGGATGAGCTTTTCCAGCAATTTCTACTTTTGTTTTGTGGTTGTAACCCCAGAGCTGCTTTGATTTGTCTTTCTACATCACCTGGGGAAGGAAGTCAGACTCCAAAGTTGTGTAGAAAGGGCAACAGTAGGATGTCGAATCATAAAATCATTACAGTGCAGATACAGGCCATTTGGTCCATTAAGTCTGAACCAACCCTCCAAACAGCATCTCATCCAAACCCATTCCTCCACCCGATTCCCATAATCCCACCTAGGCTAATCTGCCTAGCCTGCACAGCCCTGAACACTATGGGGCAATTTAGCTTGGACAATCCACCAAATGTGCACATTGTTGAACTGTTGGGAAAAAACCTGAGCACTTGCCAGAAACCCATGCAGAAGGGGGAGGACACGCAAACTCCATACAGACAGTCATCCTAGGCTGGAATCGAACCCGGGTGCCCGGCACTGTGAGGCAGCTGTGTGGCTTCCCACTCACTGTGCCACCCGGACTCAAGGAGTTTGACGTTGAGCTTTAGTCACGCCTGGCAAGTAGATTTACAATCTTTTGACTGGATCGACAGACTCAACATGGTAGGAAACAGGGGCTGGTCTAACCAACATTCAGTTTTGTCAAGGAAAGGTCCAAGTTTAAATCATGTGTGTTGCCAGGTTGCCTTGTATTTTCCTTTCGGTGGAACATGCAGAGAGCTGAGAGTGGGCAAAAACAAAAAGGTCTGAAAACCAGCAACCAAAGACAATAATACATAAGCATTTTTTCGTAACATGGAATCAAGTAATTAAGGCACTAACGTTCTGTAGTGAAATGTAAATATTCCTAGGCCACTTCAAATGGGTGGAATTATTAGATTTCAAGTGGGTCATAACATTAGGTTTCCATTATTGTATTCTATTTCTGTCAAGACTGCGCCCAATACGTTTGCACCAAATCACTATGTGACCTCAGTATTTCAGATCCAATGTAGTTTGTGCTGTAATTAAGGATGAAGTCCAATTTTTTTTTTTAAATGACCTTGTTGGATTATACACAAGTACAACCAAGCACAAAAGTACACCAGTGCTTCTATTTTCCAGAATGATGGGCTTCAACTCCTCACTACTTTCTCACGGCTAATTAGGGACAGCCAACAAATACTAGCCTTGCCATCAACGCTCATATGTTAAGAAATATATTGCAAAAGCTCTCTTAAAATTGTGGCTGGTGGTGGGGGAACAAAAAGAGGGAAATACATACTTGGCCCCATCAACACCAATCTGCCAGCTGCAGACGCATTTGTCCATGACAGTATCGGTAAGAGTGAGCACTAACACAGCCTTTTAAGATACAAAGTCCTGTCTTCACACGGAGAATACCTTTTATCGTGTTGTTGGCACTATCATTCTAAATGGGACATATTTCAAACAGATCGAGCAAGTTAAGATAGGGCATCCGTGAAGCACAGTGGGCCAACAGCAACAAAATTCTACTCCATGCACAATGTGCAACCTAATGGCCGGGCATATCCCCCACTTTATCATTACTATCAAGCCAGGGGATCAATCCTGATTCAATGGAGAGAGTGTAGGAGCAGCACCAGGCGTATCTAAAAATTAGGTGTTAACCTGGTGAAGCAATCAAACAGGATTACATACATGCCAAACAGCATAAGCAGCAAATGACAGGCAGAGCCAAGCAAACCCAAAATCATTGGATCAGATCTAAGCTCTGCAGTCCTGCCACATCTAGTCATGAAGATTTCGCATCATTCTTTAGCCAGAAGTGCTGAGTAGATAATTCATCTCTAGCTTTTCCATTAGTCCCCCCAAGCATCACAGATACCAGTTTCCAGCCAATTCAATTCATTCTACATGAAATCTAGAAACGGTTGGAGGCAATGGAATCTGCAAAGACTATGGGCCCCAATAATATTTCAGCAATAGTACTGAAGACTTAAGTTCCAGAACGTTCTGCTCCCATAACCAAACTCTTCCAGTACAGCTACAACACCAGCATCTACACAAAGTGGAAAACTGCCCAGCGTTGCAGTGTCAAAATCCTGGCATTCCATCCCTAAAATTGTATAGAGATAATGGGAGCTGCAGATGCTGGAGAATCCAAGATAATAAAGTGTGAAGCTGGATGAACATAGCAGGCCAAGGAGCATCTTGCTTGGCCTGCTGCGTTCATCCAGCTTCACACTTTATTCCCTCCCTAAAAAAGTGGGTCAATCCCTACAGCATGTGGATTATAACATTTGAAGGCGGCAGTCCACCACCATTTTCTCAGGACAACTTGGGATGGCAATAAATGCTGGCAGTCAGCGACGCCCATGTCCCACAAGTCAATCCAAAAATAAACAAAACAATATGTAATGAAGCAGCCCTGTAACCTATTTAATCTATTCTTAAGTACATAAGTGAAGATTTGTGTTTTTGAAGTACGATGTAAGAATATTATTAATATGATCAAGTAGATTTCAGCCAAGTTCCCCATAGTTCCTAGAGACTGAAGACGCTCTCGTAAATACTGCATTCCCTCCCACCCCACAGTCCTCTTCTCCTACCTTATTGAAAAGTAACTCTAAAATTACCTAAAAAATGAGGTGGCAACCGGGTGAAGCCACCAAACAGGACTACTTGTGTGTCAAACTGCGTAAGCAGCAAGTGACAGAGCTAAGATATTCCACAACCAAAAAAATCAGATCTAAACTCTGTGGTCCTGCCACATCCAGTCATTTTTAGATTAGATTCCCTAGTGTGGAAACAGGCACTTCGGCCCAACAAGTCCACACCGTCCCTTGAAGCATCCCACCCAGGCCCATCTCCCCACAACCCACACACCCCTGAACAGTACAGGCAATTTAACAAGGCCAATCCACTTAGCCTGCACATATTTGGACTGTGGGAGGAAACCGGAACACACCCACGCAGACACGGGGAGAATGTGCAAACTCCACACAGTCACCCGAGGCTGGAATTGAACCAGGGTGTGGTGCTGTGAGGCTGCAGTGCTAACCACTGAGCCACCGTGCCGCCCTAAATGATTGTTGGAGGTGGCTCTACAAATATCCCCATTCTCAATGATGGAGGCCCAGGATGGACAGGTCGTCCAAGGAGTGGGAGGGTAGTTGAAATGGTTTGCAACTGGAAGGCGCAGTTGTTTGTTGCGAACCAAGCGTAGGTGTTCCGCAAAGCAGTCACCAAGCTCCCCAGAGGCTTTAAAAAGCTTCAAAATCTCCCCTCCCCAACTGCATTCCAAAACCAGCACAGCTCATCCCCACCTCCCTAACCATTTCTCCCATCTCAAGCCCCACCTCCATCTCCTACCCACTAACCTCATCCCTGCCTCCTTGACCTGTCTGTCCTTCCTGGGACGACCTGTCCCCTCCCAAACTCCCTACCTACATTCACTTTTACTGGCTCCAATCCCACCTCTTTGACCTGCCTGTTTCCTCTCCACCTATCTTCTCCTCTATCTGCCTTCCCCTCTCTATTTATTTCAGAATCCCCTTCCCCACCCCCATTTCTGAAGAAGGGTCTCAACCCAAAACTTCAGCTTTCCTGCTTGGCCTGTTATGTTCATCGAGCTCTAGACCTTGTTATCTCACATCCTTTTTAACACAGCTTTGGAGGAATCTTGAGGTCAAACCGTTCCTAGTAAGAGAAACATACTGCACTACTTTATAAATTTATTATAGTATGGCGATAGTCTGCTGTTCAGAATCTTTGCATATATATTTGGCCACTGACTACAGACAGCACAGTGAACTCTTAGACATTTCATGCTCATTTGTTGAATACTGCTGTCCATCTATTTGGAAAAATAAAGAATGCATTGGCAGAAGTGTGCCTAATTGTCCAATGGCGTGGAGTCAAAAGGCATTTTATAATAAAAGTGCAAGGCTGATGAAATGGAAGTGTGCAGAATGATGTTAAGGAACATGAATTTCACAGCTGTAAAACAGAAATTGTTGGAGAAACTCAGGAAATCTGGCATCATCTGTGGAGAAAATACAGTTAATGTTTTTGGTTCAGTGACCATTATTCATATCTCTGCTTTCTCTCCAGATGTTGCCACACCTGGTGAATTTTTCCAGCAATTTCTGCTTTTGCTTCAGATTTCCAGTGCCTGCAGTTTTGTTTTAATTAAGTTAACAGCATTTGCTTTCAGGGCATATTCAGCAGTTTCATTTTTTTTCACATTTCAGTGATGTTTAATCTAAACAAACCAAAGAACCTGTCTACAAAGTGAAAATTTATTACTATATAATCAAATAACTGAAGACTAAGCAATAACATGCAAGGAATATCTATTCTTACCAGAGCTAAGAATATTTTGTCCATCAGAGCCATGATATTTTAATTTAGTTGGAGGGGCACTGTGACCCATACGGTAACGTAAAAGTCGACCTCCACCTTCTGGAGCATCAAAAATCCAGACCTGGCCATGAAATGGAATACATTTATAGTCATTTCAAAACAGATGTAGGATTAGTCAGGAAATCAATATTCATGTTTCATTTAGTTTAGTTGTAATTAAAGCATATTCATTGATTTATCTAATATTATTCTGCTTAACTGTAACCAATGTTGAATTTAGTATTTTAAATGTCATGTAGCTCTGCTTTACCTCACTTGACAAAGAAGAGTTACAGGATTAATGCCGCGGGGCCAATATTCAGCTTATTTTGATTCCACGATTGTGACAACATGCAAACCCTAAGATCAAATAAGGTGAGGTAACATCCAACGAGCTCAATAACAGCTCAGGTAAGAAAGAATGTGGTGAGGGATTGAAAACGATCCATGATTATAGCTATGCTCGACACTGGCTTTACTTTGTTAGTTTTAGAAGAAAGGAAACTAAATTTAAATCTATTAGAGTTAACTTTGTAACAATGTTTATTTAATGCTTTAACTTGCAATTTATCCTTTACACTTACATCACTCAAGAGTGTATTATTACTGAGTGCCTAAGAATATTTCATTACATCACCATTTTTGTATGCTTTAACTACTTGTTTAAATAAGTACTTTATGATTTTGTGTATTAATTTTACATAGTTTCACATCAAAAGAACTTTGTAAACTGTATCACTGACAGCATGGTGGCTCAGTGGTTAGCACTGCTGCTTCACAGGACCAGGTTTGATTCCACCCTCAGGCCACCATCTGTATGGAATTTGCACCGTCTCCCGGTGTCCGCGGGAGTTTCCTCCCACAGTCCAAAAACGTGCAGGTTAGGTGGATTGTCCATGGCGTCCAGGGATATGTAGACTACGTAGATTACCACGGGAATTGCAGGGTTACAGCGATAGGGTAAGGGGGTGGGTTTGAGTAGGATGCTCTGAGGGTCGGTGTGGACTGCATGGGCCAAATGGCCTGTAGGAATTCTATGATTTTGTTCCAAAATAATAAGGAATTCTTTCCATCCACTCAATTACAAAAACAAAATTAAATTAGCAAATGGCTTTAAGAAAAAATGAATGGTCAGTGTGATTTGTCTGGTTTAATGGAAACCTCCAACAATTAAGCAAAAATTGAACCACTGAGCTCAAGAGATTCAATCATTGGGTCTTGACAGGACACAACACCTTTTTAAAGCAAATGGGTAAAGAAAGTACCACAACCATTTTATGCCACCAAAAAGAAAAATCAAAGCAGTAAATGGCGGAGTGGACTCGATGGGCTGAATGGCCTTACTTCCACTCCTATGTCTTACAATCTTAAGTAATCAGAACAAATCATAATGATAATGGATAATTGACAATTTAATGAATCAATCAGTAGATAATGGGAAGTTAAGTCAGTAGATGACAATTACTTTGAAAGGAAATCAATCAGAAATTGTGGACACACTACACTGCCAATCTAAGATTGACCATGAACTGTTCATGGATCAGCTTGGCAGCTACGAGTCTGATCATGCAAGACCTGGATAAATCTGGTTTCTGAGACCATGGTTTGTTAATAAGGCCTGATTTTCAGATGTTGCTTCTTCTATCTTTCTGCACGCAAGAGAGAACATCCCAGTTAACCAAGGATCAATACTGCATTGTGCAGCATCCAAGTCCACTGTGTCGTATAATTTCTGTTGTAACTGTTTAGATCTCTATATGTATTTGTTTATTCAAAACACTATCAATTGCAACAACTATTTTTATTGCAATATCCTATCCGGATGATCAATCTCAGAAACCACACTCCCACCTCTTTAATTACTTACTTCATCAATACTCTCTCATTTTCCTTGACTTCTTTTAAGTTCTGATGGCCGAAATCTGTTTCCACTTCCAACAATTTCAAAACGTTTTATTAACTCTCACAGCTCAGAAACTTGACAAACTAAAATCCTTCTGCTGGGGTGAAACTGTTCTCCTAAATTGAAAACTTGACACTCTGCTAGCATGAAACTTGAATCTAATTCTTCTAAACGGAACTCAAAGCTAACCTATCAGTCGCCTTTGACCATTTGTTTTTCTTGTGTGTCATAAACTCAGCGTAAACATGTTAAAAACCAAAAGAACTGCAAATGCTGTAAATCAGGAACAAAAAGTTGCTGGAAAAGCTCAGCAGGTCTGGCAGCATCTGTGAAAGAGAAAACAGTTAATGTTTCGGGTCTGGTGACCCTTCCTCAGAGTGTAAACATATTATCAATTAACACAAGTAGCTAGCTTACTAAGTCACTTACTAAGACCAATACTTTTGTGGTAATCAGATAATTAAGTCACTTTTCCAAATGACTGAATTTTTTTTTAAAACAAGTTACTTTTAGAGAACTGAAACCAAAACCCATATGCCTTAAAATTTCCATTATACTAATATATCTTACACATCTTTATTGCATCTAGGATCAGGTTGTCACATCCACTGCACACTTTTATAGATTTTGCCATTTCTCTGGTAAACTATGATCACCCTAACAATTCCATTTGCCCAGGCATGTTTCCTTTATTTGACTGCCACAGTTTTGGCTCTTGAATCAATTTTAATTGTTGGTGAAATGCAGTCTTTAGTCACAGGTATCTTTGCTTTAAAGTCAGACCAGATTGTTACTGAAATGCTTGCACTAATCAGAAGGCTAATAGAATGTTATGCTTTATTAGAAGGGCAATTGAAAGAAACAGTAGGGAGGTTATGCTTCAGTTTTGCACAGCATTGGTAAAACCACATCTGCAGTAATGCATGCAGTACTGGTCAGGGTACTTATGGAAGATGTTAACACATTGGCAGCTGTTCAGAGAATGTTTAATAAGTTAATATCTGTATTGTACTGCCTTATGAGGAAGCTTTAGAAGACTCAGAGGTGACTTAATCAAAACATACAAGACCCTGAGGGGGCTCGACTTGGTGGATGTCGAAAGGATGTTTCCTCTTCTGACAGAATCTAGAACTCGGGGTCATAGTTTAAAAATTAAGAGGTCACCCATTTAAGACAAGTACGAGGAAACGTTTTCTTCTCCGAGGGATGAATGTCTTTGGAATTCTCTTCCTCAAAAAGTTGTGGGTGCAGAATCTTTAAAAAAACTTAAGGTAGAGATAGATTCTTAATCTTTCATCCCCATGGTGATTATCAAGGGAATCCAGGAATATACAGCACAAGTTAAAAATCAGACCAACCATGATCTTATTGAATGCCAGGGCAGACTCGAATGACCAAGTGGCCTACTCTTGGTCCTTGTTCATTAAGTACACATTCAGTTGGACAGACAGACAGTCACCGGATTAATTCCTACTCCCGAGACTGCGCATGTAACCTAAACTGGTATTTAACACAGCACTGAAGGGCTACTTCACTATCAGTAATGCTGTCTTTCTGATGAGATGTTAACAAAGGCTATGTCCTTCTCTGAACATAAAACTTTCCCTATTGATATCCCAAACAACTGGCTCTCACCAATACCTGCTCAGCATTTTCAACCCAAAAACAGATCCAGTTCTGATGAAGGGTCACTGGACCCAAAATATTGACTCTGCTTTGTTTCTGAATAAGAAAGCTTGTGACTGTCCCAAGAACTTATACAAATGTTCAAGGAATCCGGAACTCTTCCTTTGAAACAATTGTTTTCTGGCGATGCACTGGCATATTTAAACAGTTCATACTTCCGGTTTTTGAAAAGTTTTGTAGCTCGGGTTGTAGATGATGTTGTAGACCTTGCAGCTAAGGGGATTAGAAAGAAAGCAGAAGTGAGATGCTGAAATTGCACAATCAGCCACGATCATATTGAACGGTACTGCTGACTCAAAAGGGTCAAATGGCCTTCTCCGGCACCGATTTTCTATGTTAAGCTAAACTTCTCTCTCAAAAGAGCCAGAGAGTAGAGTTCTGTTTCTTGAGTCATTGGCTCTTAACAGAGCAATTTTTCTTGGTTACAATTTTCTGGTAGTCAAATAACCATTAACCTATCTATATCCAAGAATCACAACAAACAACAGATGCTTCTAAGCACTTACAATTTGTGAAATCATTTTTTGGCAAGTTATTAATAAGTTCGGTGTGCAAACCTTATAAAGAAAGATAAAAGCAAAATGCTGCAATTGCCGAAAATCTGAAACAAACAGAATGCTGAAAGATCTCAGCAGACTTAGCAGCATCTGTGGACAGAAAAACAGTTAACATTTTGAGTCTGATATAATCGTTCTTCAGAGCACAAAAGTCATACCGAACTCAACACATGCTGTCAGACCTGCTCAGTTTCTCCTGCATTCTGCATTTGTTTAAAAAGATCTACATTTTCAAAAGACATCCTTGTTCCTGTACTCGAATCCTCTCACTATGAAGGCCTGCTCCACTGCACACATACATTTTAAGTGACCAGTATAGGAGTACACACAGGTCTCATTGAATATTCCCCTCTTAATTTACAGCTTTTAAATAATAATCTGCCTTCCTATTTTCGCTACCAAAGTGGGTAACTTCACATTATATTGCCTTTGCCATGCATTAGCCCACTCAGCTTTCCAAATCATGCTGTAACATCTCTACATCCTACTCACAGAGCACCATCCCACTCAGCTTTGTGTCATCGGCAAATTTTGAGTTTTATATTTAGTTAACTCATCCAAAATCATAAAACACTAACCTTTCATTACTCTATGAATCTTTGAAGAGTAAGAAAATTGATAAGGGGGAAATGCATGAGTAAATGTAAATTATAGTACCACCCACTAGCTAGCGTAAAGCCACACATACCACAGCAAAAGGCTTACTGAGCTACAGTAATTTGAATGTTAACATTTTAACAAGACAGCAAGGGAAGCAGTTGGAGATAAAGCAAGATCCAACGGTGGACCCAGACGCCGGGGGGGGGGGGTTAGTGTAGCAGATAGAGATAACATTGGCCCTAGGAGGTTGTACTTGCTACAGACCAAAAGTAAAGTTGGAGATAAAGCAAAGAGCAAGAGCACACCAAATGAGAATGCAAGGAGCAGGGTGATGATAAAGCAAGACACCAAAGCAGAGCTGCTCAAAAATGAGAGAGGCAGACAGATAAAACAGCATGAACACAGAGCTGCTAGAAATTGACAAGAACAGGTGGAGATAAAGCAAGGCCTGAGAGTGTAATTATGAGATGCGTCAAGGTCTAAAGCTCAATTTTCTGGGAAAAAAAAATGAAGGAATAATGCCATGAAACAGTAAGTAGACAACTGATTGATGAGAATTCCTATTTACAAAGACCTGGGCAGAACGAAGATCAAGTTCTCCAGAAGTTTGAAGAACTAGGCCGTAAAATAATCAGAACCTGAAGTGTAATAATATCTGGGGAACCATATGCCAATTATGATTGGATCAAGCAGATACAAGAATTACGTGGATGGCTCAAAGGGAATGAAGGGTTTCTGTTCATGAGTCAACAGAAGCAATCATAGGGAAGATGGGTATTTTCCCACAGGCACCGATTTCATGCAAACTGGGTTACAATTCATCAAAATGCTGCTTGTATCACCAGGACAACAAACTTGGGATTGGAGTGTCCTTACACATGAAAGACAAATTTGACATATTTTCAGAAAGCAGTTAGGAACCCAGAAGAAATGTTGAACTTTATAGCCTGGATGTTAAAATGCATAAATAGAGATACTTCCCTGCAATTGTGCAGAGGATTTTGATAAAACTTCATCTGAAGCACGTAATACAGTATTGGTGTCCATGTAATCAACCTGTTTGAATATGTTATAACACACCAGCAGTGCAGATGAGATTTGAACTCAGGCCTCCTGAACCAGAGGTGGGGACACTACAATCACACCACAAGATCCTCAGGCTAACCATAAGTAGATATCCTTATTAAGCACGGTACATTGAGAGTTGACTAGATTTCCTGGGAAGGCAGTGTGGCCCCACAAAGAGAGATTGTATCGAATAGGTCAATACACTGGATTTAAAGAGAATGAAAGGTGACCAAGTGCAATTTCTATCTCTGCAATATCGCAATCACTGTTACTCACCTGTAATTGAAATACTCATCCATGCATTTGTTACTTCCAGATTTTCGTATTGCAAAGGACACCTGGTTAGCCTCCCAAATTCATCTCTCTAAACTTGGATGTCATCCAAAGCTCTGTCTTACGACTCCACAATCGTATCAAATTCCATGCTGTGCTAGTTAATCTATGTTGGATCCCAGTTAAGCAACTGCCTCTATCTTAAAATTCTTTTTCAATCACCCATGATTTTAGCCCTCCTTATGTTCCTTCAAATTCGTAATCCTCTGCTTAACTAATTCTGCCTTATGGAATACTGAAAATTTGAACTGCTCCACCATTGGTAGTCATGCCTTCAATCACTTTAGCCCTAAGCTCAGAAATTCCCTCATTAAACCTCTGTCTCACTCCCTCATTTTCCTCCATTAAGGAACTTATTAAAACATAGTTCTTTGGCCATTCTTTTGTCTTCTAATTTACCCTTCATTAAGAGACAGGGTTCCAAATGCTGCTCTATTATGCTGTTTTGAAGCACTTTGGGATATTTTATTATGTTAAAGGTGCTTGATAAATATTGTTGGCTTAATTAAACTACAGGGCTCTGAGAGGATTTGAGAAGGGAGCTGCCAAGTGACTGCTTGCCCTATCTGAAGAGTCTAGAAGGAGGAACTGTGAACTCATAAAAGGTGTCAGCTATTTAGAACTGAAAGTGGAATCTCCACTCTGAGGGCTGTGAACCCTGGAAATTCTCTACCCAAAAAGGTGGTGGGTGGTCAGTATTTGAATATCTTCAATGCTGAAATAGGCAAGATTTCATGAACCCACTGTAATAAAGGAATATGGAAGTAGGCCGTAGAGCAGAAATCAAAGATCAGGCATGACTTTAATGATGTCTGCAGTCAGTTCAATGGCCACAGGGCCTACTTGTGCTTCTATTTCTCCTGTTCAGGCACCAAAGAAAAATAACAATCTTTGACTTACTGAGTGCATATATTACATCCAAGTTACCAACATCTTGTTTAAAACAAGTCTCGTAACTTACAAATTAGTTGACCTGGTTTCATCTGTTTCCAACATGCACCACATACGAGACTAACATGACATAACTCTAAGACATCTTTTAACGTGGTATTTGGCAACGAACTATTTAAAAACACAATAGTACAAGAAAAAAATCACATTATATTCACTTCATGAATCACTCCACTAGATCTAAAATCATGTTAAGATTTAAATCAGCCTCTTTGTTAGTTCCACTTAAACACTGGAATCAGTATAGCGGATCTATTTTTTTAAAAATCAATTAAGCACAGTATTTGCTGATATTTGGCGGAAAAGTAACACTACATAATAACTTGGAGTAACTGAAAGAAAGGAAACAGATCCTCTTCCTGCATAGAATGGAACGAAAACAGAAATTACTGGAAATGTTCAGCACGTCCGGCAGCATTGGTGAAGAAAAAAAAACAAGAAGTTAACATTTCAGGTCCAGTGACCCTTCGTCAGGGTTCTGAGGAAGGGTTACCGGACCTGAAGCATTAACTCTGATTTGATCTCCAAAGATGCCGCCAGACCCACTGAGCTTTTCCGGCACCTTCTGTTTCTGTTCCTGATTTACAGATCCGTAGTTCTTTCAGTTTTTAATCAAAGAACGGAGATAGCTTTGGGAAGCACAACAAAATTTCATTTTACCCCTAAGTGTTTTACTGCCCTGATCAAGTTCTCACAGTAGTACAACTTTCATATTATTTGCTGATGTGTATTACCTCCAAGAGAGAAAACAAACAGGCAGCTCTTACTAACAAGTAATGTGGCTATGAGAAAGTGGCACAGCAGCACACACTGTAAACATCACTGGTAATTAATGCACAGTACACAAATAACATCACATGCTATAAATCAAGTTATCTATTACAGATCTTTCACCCAGTTTTCTTCAGAAACGCATGGTCAGGATTTTGCGTGGAAGCTGTAGCTCTGCTGGTCAACTCCAGGTGATTTTAGTTCTAAGGCAATTAATTGTCTGTCATGGATTCTGACGCTCTGGGACGGCATACCCTATCTCCAACAGCTAGTGGCGATTTATACAGCTGGAAGCTACCTAGTCTTAACAGCCGTGGTAACGGCACTTTCGGCTGGGATAACAGCAAATTCCAGAGCGGCCACATCAGAAGAGGGGCAGGTTTGGAGTTGGGGACGGGCTTCAATGCAGGAAGAGCCCGTCATAGGACACAGCATACCTGAACAATAGGAGCATGCACCCCGCCCTCACCCCACCCGAAGATTTGGAATATATTAGGTTTCATTTTGTACCCCTCACCCACCCCTCATTGCAGAAATGCTGACGCCTTTGGTAAAATTGAGAAGTTCAAAATTCCACTCAATATTTTCTATTTTCTAAGCTTGCACCAGATTGTATTATCAGCGCTTGGATCATACCCGAATTGCGTTGTCTTCACCGGTGGTAATGAGAAGTGGTTCTCCATGAACAAATGTTACTCCTGTAACTGCTGTTGTATGGGTTTCCCTCATTTGAGCAATCAGTTTCTTCTCTTCCAAATCCCATAGTCCAATATGGCCAACAGGGCTCCCAGCTGCCATCACTGGATAACCATCTTAAAAAATTAAAAGGTAAAATAATATTCTATCCTTGTAAGGATTCCAACAACAATGCACAAAGTAATTTATAAAGGAGTGCAGTAAAGTGCAGCTTATAAATTAGACAAACAGAAAAAGTGAACTTTACAAGATCAATGCAAAAGTCCTGCTTTGTAATTTCTCAACATTTGTAAGATGAACGTACTGCACCTAATATTTTAAACTAACAGCAGCAAATGGTATAATGATTTAATTTTTACTTCATAAGACTAAATAATTCAATTCATTTATTAAAGAGGTATGAATTAACTGCAAAACCAATATCATAAAGTCTTACCCTTAAACAATGACAGTATAGCTATAATTCAAACATATTTAAAGATTCCTAAACCTTCACCTAATATATAATTGATCAGTCTCTTTTAAGTAACCAATACTGATACAATCAATTACCTGTACGAAATGAGATTGCCGTGATTGGTCCCCAATCTTGTTGGAATTTCATCAACATCTCATCATATTTCAAATTATGGATAATTATCTGACCAGATAGGAGGCCGATGGCAACTACATCCACAGCTGGTGCCTAAACAAAAAAAAAGCAGATGAAAACATGGAAATCAAAACCTTCGTACAACGACAATTGCGACTTTATCACTTAAAAAGTAAAATTTTCTAAAAGGACTATAAGTGTGCCTGACTTATGATAACAGAATGAATCAAATTCATTTATTACATGAGATAACACGATGTGAAGCTGGATGAACACAGCTGGCCAAGCAGCATCAGAGGAGGAAGGCTTGACGTTTCAGGTCGGGACCCTTCTTCAGAAAATGAAATTTATTCTGAAAAATGGTCCTGACACGAAACGTCAAGCTTTCCAGCTCGGCCCACTGTGTTCATCCAGCTTCACACCGTGCTATCTCAGATTCTCCAGCACCTGCAGCTCCTATCTCATTTATTACATGATTTTTGTTTTAAATTTTGAAAACCAAAAACCACAAATCTGAGCATTTGTTTTGAGAGCCACAAATTAGTGGCCTAAATTATAGAGTTATGCTCCTCAAGTATTAGAACAGTAATAGATGAAGAGGCAGTATGTTAGTAGGGAGTACTTTTCTTTTAGGTGTATCCTTTCTTTATTCTTTACTCTTTGCAAACTTACCCAAATGGAAGTCAATTCTTAAATTACACATTAAAATCAAGGAGCTAAAAATGTTACTACTGCTGAAAATATGCAGCATTCTGTTGAAGCTTGTCGTCACACTCTTAGCAGGATCAGCAATTTATACTGCAGCAGTTCAAGAAGGCGGCTCACCCCCACCTTCTCAAGGGCAATTATTGATGAGCAATAAGTGCAATCCATTTGTTGTACATAGACTCACAATATCATCAAGGTCGGTGTTCCAGGATTTTAACCCATGTTGAAGGAACAGTCATACATTTCAGAATCAGGATGCTGAGTAGCTTGGGGGTAGAACTTGCAGGTGGTGATGTTCCCATGTATCTGCCACCCTTGTCTTTCTGCATGGCATTGGTTTTGGAAGATGCTAAGGAGCCTTGGTAAGTATGTGCAGTACATACTGTAGCTGGAACACCCTGAAGCTACTGTTTGTCAGTGATGGAGCAGTGTTGGTGTGAAAATGGCATCAATCAAACCCTGGATGGTGTCAAGCTCGAGTGTTGTTAGAGCTTCACTCAATCAGACAAGTGGAGAGTATTCCATCAAACTCCAGTCTTATGCCTTAGCAAAGGTGGACAGGCTATTGGGATGCAGGAGGAGAGTTACTCACTGTAGGATTTCTAGCATTCACACTGCTCATGCAGCCAAAGCATTTAAATGGCTAGTTCAGTTTCTTGAGAATATGGGATTTATAAAACTTCACTTTCTGAAAGGGTCAGGGAAGCAGGTTCAATAGTACCTTTCACACAAATCGTGTTTGAAGAACTCAGGCAAGTTAGTCAAAAATGTTACAAGAGAATGGAGATCCTATGATGCAGTATATCTGGATCTCCATAAGGCATTAATAAGGTGTCACACAAAAGACTAATACACAAGCTAAGATCACGAAGTTAGGGATAATTTATTAGCTTGGATAGAGGATTGACTAACCATCAGAAAACAAAGTCAGGATAAATGCATCTTTTTATGGCTGGCAAGATACAAGTAGTGGGGTACCATGTGGTTTGATTCTCAGACCCCAACTATTTACAGTCTATATTAATGACTTGGATACAGGGACAGAAAGTACTATAGTCAAATTTGCCGATGGCATTAATACAGGTGGGAAGTGAGTTGCAATGAAGATTTAAGCAAGTTACAAACAAATGTGAATAGCTTAGGTGTAAGCCAAAGTTTGGCAGATGGATTTTAAGGTGGATAAGTTTAGGTTATCCATTTTTGTTGTAAGAATAGAAAGGCAACTTATTATCCAAATGGAAAGAATTTCAGAGTGCTTTGATGGAGTGGGATTTGGGTGACCTCGCGCATGAATCTCAGAAAACTAGTATGCAGGTACAGCAGGTAATAACGGAGGCAAATGGAATTTTGGCACATATAGAATAATAAAATCCCTACAGTGTAGAGATAGGCCATTTGACCCAAAGAGACCACTGACCCTTCGAAGAACTGCCCACCCAGACCTACCTCACTAGCCAATCCCTGTAATCCTGCAATTCCCATGGTTAATCCACATAACCTGCACAACCCTGGACACTACGGGCAATCTACCATGGCCAAACAACCTAACAGAGTGTGATTGATGAAATAACTTCAGAGAGGCTGGTATTCTGTCACCAAGTCACCCCTTACTGCCATTTGGACAGTCCTTGACAGTGATCCAGCTCCCACAGAGGGCAGCTCTCAGATTGAACAGGATGTCTGACACTCCCATTCTTGTCTGTCAGCCAGGGTTCCCTGATTGGACCAGATTGAAAGCTCCAGTCAGGGAACTCATTCTACGAGGTCCACCTGCCTGACCTTGTTACAGTGGACACCAAGACGCTGCGTAAATTTGAGGAGATGCAGATTTTTTAAATTAGCAACAGGTTGAGGGGTTATGGAAAGTGGAGTTGACACCAAAATATGATCATGACTGATCTCATTAAATGGGACAGCAGGCTCCTGGGGTTGAATTGCTGACTCCTGCCCCTGGTTCTTATGTTTCTTTCAAAATGAAACTGATTTAATACATGAAAGGAGAAAAATATGTGGTGTTAGAAGACTGTCCAAGCTTGGTCTAATTGACACAGCTATTCAAAGAGTTAAAGGAGACTTAATAGCTAAATTTCCTCTGTTTCTATAGCATTATTTGGAAAATAAGAAACAAATGATTCACTTGTATGCTAAAAAGCATTTATACAGATGCTCACTCGTGAAAAAAAAACTAGAAGTTGACATCATCATGCTTTCAACACATAAGCTATAATACTTAAAACAGTAGGCAGCACATTACAAAACACTGCACTGACCTGTTGAAGCGCTGATACTCCTGAGCCCCAACCTTGAAATGTATACAAAAGTTTGCTAGAATAGGGTCAAAAGGAAAGTCAATCACATTAAAACACTAATGTTCAGTAAAGGAAATCTCTCCTTTACATTTGTGAGCTGTCACCAGCTCAAATCAAATATATTATTAATAGTTCCCGTATGAATTGTTACCCATCTCTTCTATTTAATGAAAATGACAGAATAATTCCATATAAAGTCTCCTGTACTGGAAGGAGGTAAATCAAAAACATTTCTAGAAAAGAGGTCAATTTCAACTGAATACTACAAGTTATCCCAAGCTATTTGCAAAGTATAAGAATAGTCATGTTCTTTGAAAAATGTTGCATTCATAGAAGTAAAGATAAACCAGAGTAAAGTTCATTCAGTCAGATATAATTTTATAACATTTCAGAAAAAATGGCTTACTTTTCTTAGAAAAGGCTGCCCTACATAAAACTGACACAAAGACTCACTGAATGGTTACATGACAGGAAATATTTTTATAAATATTAGCTGCATCTTCTCTAGAGCCTTCAAATTCTTGTCAAAGTGGTGTCCAAAATTGAAAACAGTTTTTTTACAGGTGTGGCCCAAAAGAATTTTACATGAACATTATAACTTCCTGCATTTAACTCCATGCCTTTATGTATAACGGCCAGGATCTCATGTTTACTCACAAAGTTTTAAACAGAACGAATGGATAGTGGTTGATTATTTTGAACAACCACAGGGTGGTGGTGATTACTATCAATTGTAATCATCACCTGCCCCCAAACATGCAATCTCTCTCAAGGAAATGACATTCATAGAATCACCATAGAATCCCTTAGTGTGGAAGGAGGCTATTTGGACCAGGCTAGTCAGCCACACCAACCGTCCAAAAAGCAGCCCAATCAGAACCAATCCTCTACTCTATACCCTTGCACTTCCCATGACTAATCATCTTAGCCTGTACATCCCCGGACACAATGGGCAATTTACCATGGCCAATCCACCGAACTTGCAAATCTTTGAACTGTGAAAGAAAAGCAGAGCACATGGAGGAAACTCACACAGGTATGGTGAATATGTGGAAACTCGACACAAACGGTTGCCCAAGGCTGGCATCGAACCTGGGTCCCTGGCGCTGTGAGACAGCAGGGCTTCCCACAGCCACCAGACCACCCTGCTTTGCAACTGAAGAAGTGATATATAATACTGTCAGCTTTATGCTCAGGCCCTATCACATCAAAGCAGGGATAGAAAACTAACAAAAGCAGTAAGAGATACACAGCTCAAGATTTCCCTTCTATTTGAAAAACAGACTACATGTTATATCTTCTGTAAATGACGTAGCATGTAATGCCCAGGAAATTGGGCTACAGTTTTACATATAATGAACTATCATGCACATTAGAGTTGCCAAACTCCACAAAGAGCAACCAGCATAAGAGAGCTGAAGACAACACAATATACTACAAATCCCCTGCACAAGGAATACAGAATTGCACCTAGTGTTAAATAAAACAATGTCAAAAACCAGAGCTACAGCATGATTCTTTTGACAGTGAAATCCCAATCACTACCCTTAATAAATAATAAAGGTAAAATATTTGGATTAAACCTAGTTTTTGATCTTAAACTGTTTTTTATTTTAATTGAATTTTATGAAGCAAAATCCTTAATACTTAAATTATTTTGTAAAGAAACTATTAACGTTGAACTGACTTGGACTTGATATTCCATAGCTGAAGACTCCCTTGTTGGCTGCCAAGTAGAATTTTGTTGATATATGTACTTGGGTGCAAAAGAGCAGAAATTGCAAACATGATTTTGTCAAAATTCAATTGAAGATACTCCTCTGTAAATAAATAATCAAATATTAGGCAAAAGCAACATATACTTACTAAGCAAACATTTCTGTCATCAAATAATGGTATTTTTACAAAGGCAAGTGCTCCTTAAAGAGTATGGCGGTACCTGCATTTTCTCACCAAGCCTATCACATTGAATCCAGGACTGAAGCTACCATAAATATCATAAGACTTGTCAATTTCTTTTTAAAACATCTTTGTATTATACCTTTTCTGCATGACAATAGCTACACATTATCAGAGTACTTTTACAGAATTTTAATCTATGAACGTATCAGGGACAGGAATGGTTGTTGGAAGTGTCGGGATTTAGATGCTTTAAAAGAAATAGGGAGGGTGGTAAAAGAGGCAGGGGAGTGGCTTTGCTAGTCAGGGCCAGTATAGCAGCTACTGAAAGGCAGTTCGAGAATGATACATCTAGAGGCAGTTTGGGTTGAGGTCAGGAACAAGAAAGGGGCAGTCACTTTGTTGGGTGTTTTTTTTATTAAAATAGACGCCCAAATGGCAGCAAAGAAGAGCAGCAGCAGATTGGGAGGCGGACACTGGAAAGGTGCAGAAGTCATAGGGTTGTAGTCATGGGTGACTTCAACTTTCCAAATATTGATTGGAAATTTTTGAGTTGTAATAGTTTAAATGGAGCTGATTTTGTCCAGTGCATTCAGGAAGGACTCCTAACACAGTACGTCGATTGACCAACATGAGAAGAGACCACTTTAGGTTTGGTACTTGGCAAAGAACCAGGCCAAATGTTAGGCCTGTTGGTAGGAGAGCATTTTGGTGGTAGCGATCATTACTCTGTTACTTTTATAACAGTCACGGTAAAGGATAGGTACATACAGCAGGGTAAGTTTTATATTTGGGGGAACGGTAATTATAATTCTGTTAGGCAAGAACTGGGTAACATAAAATGGGAACAGATGCTGTCAAGGAAGAGCACTGTTGAAATGTGGAGATTGTTTAAGAAATGTATACTGCGTGTGATGGCTATGTTTGTCCCGAGCAGGCAGAGAAGATATGGTTGAGTGAGGGAGCCTTGGTTCTTGAGAGATGTCAAATGACTAGTTAGGAGGAAGAAGGATGCTTATAGAAGATCGGAAAAGGCTCAAGAGGGATACAAGTTATCCAGGAAGGAGCTGAAGAAAGGGCTTAGGAGAGCTATTAGAGGCATGAGAAAACCTTGGCAGATAGGATCAAGGAAAACTCCAAGGCATTTTACATGTATGTGAGGAGGAATAAGAGAATGACAAGAGAAAGGGTAGGGCCGATCAAGGATTGTAAAGGGAAATTGTGCACACAGCCTAAAGAGATAGGAAGGGTCCTTGAAGAATACTTTTCTTTGGTATTCAAGGGACCTGGTCGTAGTTCCCTGAAAGCTGCCACCCAGGTGGACAGAGTTGTTAAAGCGTATGGTGTGTTAGCTTTCATTAATAGAGGGACTGAGTTCAAGAGCTGTGAAGTTATGCCCCAACTAAACAAAACCCTGGTTCAGCCACATCTGGAGTACTGTGTCCAGTTTTGGTCGCTTCATTACTGGAAAGACATGGAAGTGCTGGAAAAGGTGCAGAGGAGATTTAACCAGGATGTTGCCTGGAATGGAGGGAAGGTCTTACGAGGAAAGGTTGAGAGAGCTAGGGCATTTCTCTTTAGAATGACGAAGGATGAGAGGTGAATTGAAAGAGGTGTAGAAAATGATCAAAGGTATAGATAGAGAAGACAGCCAGAGACTTTTTCCCAAGGGTGGAGGTAGCTATTACATGGGGGCACAGTTTTAAAGTGAGTGTAGGGGAGACGTCAGAGGTAGGTTCTTTACTCAGGGAGTGGTAGGGGCATGGAATGCATTGCCGGGGAGGGTAGTAGAGTTGGCCTCATTAGGGGCATTTAAGTGGCTATTAGATAGGCATATGGATAATAGTATAAGGTAGGGGTGGAGGTTAAATAGGCCTTAGGTTTAGGGCAAAAATTCAGCACATCATCATGGGCCGAAGGGCCTGTACCGTTCTATGTTCTATGAAATACTTTAAGGTGGCGCTTACACAATAAAGTCCACATCACCCAAAGCTCAAAAGCACCACATTCAACAACATTGAATCTTACAGAGCAGAAAAAGTATCAGGCTCAAGCATCCATTTAGCTTAGTTAGAGACAAAAAACACCTGCAGATGCTGGAATGAAGGTAGATAAACAGGAGGGTGGAAGAACACAGCAAGCCAAGTAGCAGCTGGAGGAAAGGAGAAATCAATGTTTCACGTATTATCTTTCTTCAAGCTGCCTGGCCTGCTGCGTTCTTCCATTCTATTGAGCTAAATCTAAATTTACACAAATTTATGCAATGATTGCTGATGCAGCTAAAGGGTACTACAATTATTGCCGGAGTCCTGGGGCGCAGACAAATCAGCTAATGCTCCTGCTTCCAACTGTTAAATGCTTAGGTTTGAGTAAAATACTCCATGGAAAAATTAAGTTCTATGTCCAGGCATAATTTGGACAAAGGAACAGAGGGCATTGTTGCTAAATTTGCATATGACACAAAGAAAGGTGACAGGACAGTTAGTGCTGAAAAAGCGGGGAAGACACAGGACTTAGACTAGACAGGAGTGTAGGCAAAGAAATAGTAAAGGGAATACAATATGAGAAAGTGAGAGTTATAGGGGCGTCACCAATTTCAGGCATACAAGGTTAAGAACCAAAAAGCATTGAAAACAAACTAGTAGTATAAATCTTAATGATGCAATGGTATGTTATCTTTTATCCCGTTAAATTGATAATCTCAACACTTTCTTATAATGTAGGAAAGTATTGTTTGAAGAGATTAAATTGTAGTTGTACAGGAACAAACATTACATCATCTTATAAACTTACCCTCTGATTGCACATCCCAAACTATGAGCTTGTCATCACGATCCACTGAAATCACATGATCACCAAATGGCAACAGGAGGTGGACCTCTGAATTATGTCCTTTATATGAGTGCACAATCTAAAATTAAGGATAAAACATGGTTGGTTAGAGAAAACAAATACTGCTGATAAACTGAAAAAAGCATTGCACCAACAAGTTAAATGAATGAATTACAATGACACTGAAGAATCGAAGGGAAATTTAGTATATACACATATCAGAACAAAAAGAGATCATGTCGCATCAAGAGCCTGTCCTGCTATTCATTTCTGACAGTCCTGAAAACTTGTTTTTTTTAAAATTTGCACCCTAATCTAAGACTCTTGATCTATCAGAAATATGCACATATGGAGAAAAAAAGTGTTCTTTGTCTCAAAGCCACTGATCTAATCACCTGTTAACTTTGTAAATTTCAAGGAATTTGACTCCAGTTTATGTAATCTCTTCTTGGATTCCATATTATGTACATTACCAATTTGTGCACTTATTTACTGACAGAATATAAACTTTATTAACCAAATATTAAAAAATCTTCGGCATCAGTTGAAAATTTAAGATTCATTGGATGAATCTATTTCTCTAATTCCTCACTTTCCATATTGCCATACAAAAAAAGAAACAGAATTTGGGAATACACGTTATGGATAGAGGTCTGATAAAAATGGTCTTATCTCTGGTTGCTACTGGATATTCACTCAGAACAACGTATCACAGGTACTACAAATGTGAAGTAAAAACAGTAAATGTTGGAACTACTCTGGTCTGACAGTATTTGGCCAAGAAAAGAAGATACGGTTTTCAGATGGGATAACTATTCAACTGAACTGGAAAAAGACAGAGCCATGACAAATTTTCAGTACAGACTTAGGAAAAGAACAGAAATATTCTGGGTGGAGGAATTCAATGTCCAAAGGTAGCTCAACAGCACCACAACTGACACAGCTGGTCAAGTCATAAAAGGACATTATTGATAAATTAGGTCTGCAGCAGGTGGTGAGGAAACTAACAAGATTAGCAAATCTGCTTGGCCTCATTCTCACCAATCTGTCGTTGACTCATTGACAACAGCAAAGGTAGGAGCGACCGATGGAAAGATCTTGTGGAGTAGATCCTGTCTTCAGTCTGCGCACACCCTCCTTTGTGCTACGTGGCACTACCACTGTTTTAAACAAGACAGACTTCGTACAGATCAAACAACTCATAACTGGGAATTCCTGGGGCACTGTCAGTCATCAGCAGCAGCAGAATGCCCAATTACTGTTGGACCAGACTAATTCCAACATTATGCTGTTTTTATTTCACATTTGTAGCATATGCGTTCATTTGTTCTTGAGCAAATACCAAGAAGCAACCCGAGACAAGGCCATTTATACTAGGCCTGTATCTGTAACATGTTTTCCCAAGTTAAATCCATTTAATTGTTCTGTATGGCAATACTGGAAGTGAGAAAATGGATAAAGGTATTTCTGTCATAACTCGTGTTTTGTTAATGCGGATTGACTGTAACGTGATTGATGAATAATGAATGCTATTTGGATAATGTGAACTTTCTACTGTACAGTATAGCAATTTTCTATAGAGATTTCCCTATAACGCGGTTTCTATAGCATGATTTTTGTTTAGCGTGAGGTCACACAAGGATGCAACTATCGCATTACAGGAGAAATACCTGTATTGATTTTTCATCCACTAAATCTTAAAATTTCAACTGTATTAAAAATATATATTTTGGCATCAATCTGTAACCTCAGTCACACATCCCCACTATCATGCCCAACAGTTCAATCCTGGCTAACAGAGTGCAGCACTGTATGTTAAGAGCAGCAAAAGTTTCAAAAAGTGACGTGTAAACCAGGTGAAATTACAACACAGAACTACTTGCAGGACAAACAACAGAAGTAGCGTGCAACCAAAACAGCAAAGCAATCCCACTACAAACAGATCAAAACTAAACTGCAGTTCTGTCACCATATCATGAATAGCTATGGACAATTAGAAGTTCCAAAAACATCCCCCTTCTCTACAACGAGGGAACCCAATATAGTGAAAGAGGTAAATTGTATCTGTCATCAGATTGAAGTGTCAAGTGGATAATCCATCTAGGTCCCCTCCTGAGGTCCCCTATTTCACAGATGTCTGTTTTCAAACAATTTGATTCACTTGCACAGTATCAAGAACAGGTAGAAGACTCCAAGTATGCAGTGGCTGCAGAACCTGACAACATTCTGGAAAAAGAGCTAAAGACTCGCACTCCAGCACTGTCCATAACCCTCAGCCAGCTGTTTCAGTACTGTTAAAACATCTAGCAATAAAAACTGCCCAGGTATGTCCTGTGCACACAGATCCAACATGACCAATTAGCATTCCATTAGTCACTCCTGATTATCAGCAAATGATGTTAGCAGGACTTTGACAGTGCTATCAAGGGGTACGTGCAGAGGAATAATCTGCTCACAAACACTCAGTTACTGATATCACCCTTGGTCCAAACATGAGCGAAAGAGTTGAATTTCAGGGCTGTGGTAGGAGTGACTGTACTTAACAACATATGGCATAAGGAACCTGAGCAAAACTGGAGTCAATGGGAATCCAGGGGAAAATTTCCCACTGTTTGATGGCACACCTAGCAGAAAGTTTAGTTGTTGGAGCTCAAACATCTCCACACCAGGTCTTCACTGCAACAGTTGCTCAGGATTGTGTGGTTGACTCAACCAATTTAGGCAACTTCAACAATGAACTTCCCTCCATCATATGGTAATACGTGGAGTTGCTTGCTGATGATTGTACAATATTCAGCACTATTAGCTACTTCTCAGATACTGAAATAATCTCTGTCCATATTTTGTGACTTATGAACATTATCCAGGTTTGGGTTGACAAATGCCAAGTAACTTTCACACAAGCGTGGGTAACAAGAGAGCGATTCTAACCCTTACCACATGACACTGAATTGCATCACCACCACTGAATCCCCCATTGTCAACATCCTGGGAGTTATAGCCAACCAGAAACTGAACTGAACCAGCCATACAAATATTGAAGTTATAAAAAGCCCAAGGCTAGGTATTTTGCAGCAAGTAATAATTTTGTCCTTCCTTTATCGACACACTGAAAGTTAGGGGTGCGATGAAATACTTTCCATTATTTGGATGACTGCAACTTCAACAACGTTCAAAAAGCTTAACACCAGCCAGAACAAAGCAGCCCACTTGACTAGCTCCCCATCCAATCATTCCATTCACCTCCAATGCACAATGGCAGCAGTGTATACCATCTACAAGACACACTACAGTGACTCACCAAAACTCTGCAGAGGCACTTTCCAAATCAGCTCATTCTACCACCCAGAAGGACAAGAGCTGCAGATTTCTGAATGGGGCAGCACAGTGGCTCAGTGGAGTTGTTGGGCCGAAGGGCCTGCTTCCACACTGTTGGGATTCTATGAATAGGAATTGCAGATTTATAGTTTCCCCCATTCCTCTCACTCTTTTATCCAAGGAAAATTGAAAATTTAGGGTAACTGCCTCTATCTCCAGCCTATCATTGCACAGCAAACTAGATTGCATTCCGGTACCAGGTGACTTTTTAAATTCTGAAGTCTGCCATCAAATTTGAGTATCTCCGTTCTATCTACTTTTATCCTTTATCACTGAAGATATTTGAATTGCAAGAATACCACCATGTGCACATAATTAGATAAAATTAGTAAATTAGAAAGTTAATTTCAAAGTTTAAAAAGTGTCAAAAAAAACTCAACATTTGATTATGTCAGCGAGTGAACAAAAACAAACTCACCTCTTTGTTTCTAGCAAATGCTTTGACTGAGTTGCCATGAGCTGCAAACACAAGCATTCGGTCTGCTGCCAAACAAGTGATGTCTTCAGGAAGTGCATTACCTACAGGGATAGCTTACAATATTAAAACTGGAAAGCCATCAGAATTGAGTTTTCTTTAATTAGGCAGTTTATTTTGTCACATGTGGCAATGCCAAACTTCCTTAGAGAAAATAGTTCAATGTATTATATGTAAAATATTATACAATTTCTACAAATAATGTTTCCTAAATACAAAAACAGATTGAGAAAAACAAACCATCAAAACAGTAGCCTGTATTTTTATAGCATCTACACAAAAATAAACATTTCATAATGCTTTGCAAGGTGATGGATAGGCATACAGAGCAGGCGTAGGAGGAGCAGTTGTTAGAGACTGAAAGCATTATCAAAAAATGTCTTAAGATGGTTCCTGTTGTGGAGTGGAGAAGGCATTAAGGAAGGAGTTTCGGAGTTTAGCACATAGTGGTTGAAGAGGGTTAAATAATTTATACTGGAACTTATTTTTCTACTATCAAATGCAAGTTTATCAAAAACCAAAACAAATACACGGTTACTCAATTGATTCCAAATAATTTGTTCTCACAATGCATTGTTAAATTTTTATCCTCCCATAATTTTAAATGTTGCTCATCTGAAATATTTGCTAATTTTGCTGCAAGGTCCATATCCAGAACATGGTAATTTATTCTTTTCATCAATGCTGCCTGACCTGCTGGCATTTCCAGCACCTTCTACTTTTACCTCAAGCTTTGACTGAAATGAAGTTCCTAACATGTAACAGAATCCAAACATCAACGGATTGAAAGTCCTTACATTTCTAATGCTATTATGCAGCTGTTGGAGATGTCAACGAAAAAATGACTGTCATTTGCAATACCTTGCACTCTTGGGTACATTGCCACCTGACAAAAGGTTTATGCCCTCTCAAACTAGAATATTCTTCAACAGGGAATGTGAGACATGATGGTTACCCATAAGGTTCCAGAGTCATCTGTATAATCACCAAATATACCACTTCTATGAAAACAATAAGTTTACCAAAAGATGACTCAACTTTGAAACACTTTTCCTTGGCACAAAATGACAGCACAACTAATTCCTCTCTGAAATGCCAGGGAAGGATCTATCTAGATTGTCGTAATTGAACTGGCATGTAATATCTAATCGGGATGCACTTGTCTCACTTAGCCCATTATGAAATGACTGTCTTCAAAAACTGAAGTACCTTTGGGATTCCAAAAGTGGACACACTGATTAACAAAGTAAAAAACAGCTGAAGCATGATTCCTTTAGGGAAAGGTGTGATAAATGCCTCAAGTTCACAGCAAGTACAATAATTAAAATGTAGAAAGCCTTCAGAGAAAAACAAAGACATAACTTACAGCTGACACTGAAAAGAATATAGGCAAAGTCGCAGGGCAGCTCAGTGGTTAGCTAGGCTGCCTCACAGTGCCGGAGACCCAGGTTGAATTCCAGTCTCATGCAACCACCTGTGTGGAGTTTGAACATTCTCCCCGTACCTGCGTGAGTTTCCTCCGGGTTCCCTGGTTTCCTCACACAGTCCAAAGATGTGCAGATTAGGTGGATTGACCATCCCAAATTGCCCATAGTATGCTGGCTAGGTGGATTAGTCATGGGAAATGTAGAGTTACAGGGATGGTGTGGGACTAGATGGGACACTCTTTGGCGAGTGGGTGTGGACTCAGTGGGCTGAATGGCCCGCTTCCACATGCTAGGAATTTTATGCTTTAGAGTGACTTTAATGGCACAATTCACGACAAAGTCCCAGGGGACCCAAGGCTGCTCTCTTATCAGGCTGAAGGTTACCGTATCTCAGGAGAAAAGGCAATACCATCACTGAGACCTCTGTGGTGCCTGAGTTGAACCTGCGCTATTTGAATCACTCTGCATCACAAACCAGTCGTCCAGTCAACTAAGCTAACCAACCCCCAATGAAAAGAACTGATACCTTTTCAGTTACAGTTCCCTAATGAGCTGTTGAAGACACATGTATAAACAACAGCTATGAGAGGAGGAGAGGAGAGAGAGAGAGGAGTGAGAAAGTGGGGGCGGAGGGGAAGGAGCAGAAGAGAGGAGGCGTGGCAAGCAATTAGCAGTCATGCTGTATTCTTTACAAATAACTTCAAAGATCTTCTAACAATTTGCAATCTTCCACTTCAGGGTATGAAAGATATACTAATTCAATACTAAACCATCAGCACGAAGGCTGCATAATCCTAAACTAAACGTGCAGAGTATAAGCAACCACAAAAACTGGTTAAACTGACAAATTTGGTGGTCTGTAATGTGAAGAAACCCACCAAATGCAAACAAGTTCCAGAAGACTATGACGATCATGATTTATTGTTTCCCCACATCCTGACCCACAGTCAAGTTACTGTTAACAAAGAGCAGTAAACTATATTTCTTAAAATAGTCTGCACTTATTTTTAAGCTGTTTCAAAACAATGTTTTGTAGGCTTCTTTTGTTTATTCATGGGTAAGAGCATTGCTGGCTGGGCCAGCATTTATTACCCACCCTAGTTGCCTTTGAGAAGGTGATGGTGAACTATTTTATTAAACCACTTCAGACCATGCGTTGTATGTACAGCCACAATGCCATCAGGGAGGGAGTTCCAGGATTTTGACCCAGCATTACTGAAGTAACAGTGATAGATTTCCAACTCAGGATAATGCATGGCTTAGCCAGGAATTTGCAGGTCGTGTTGCTTCCATATATTTGTTGCTCTTGTTCTTCGAGATGTTAATGGTCATGCATTTGGAAGGTGCTATATAAAGGAACTCTGGCAAATCTGCAATGCACCTTATAGATCATACACACTGCTTTTTCTGGGTGCTTGAAATGTTTCAACGTGCTCTTAAGCCTACAGGATACTTCTCATCTTGTATTTAAATACACATTATCATGAAAAATGAGCCTGAAATGTATTTCTCAAAATAAAAATGGAGACTTATTTTCTAAAGTACAAACAATTCAAATTTTCAGAATAGGAATAGATATTTGTATACTTACTAACTGCAACAATCCCAAGTTTTTTCACCTGTTGAACAACAAAATTTTACTTTAGTGGTTAGCTTATTCCTGATTTCTACATGCTAACATACAAGTTACATGATCAATGCTGATGATACGTGACAAAGAATTTCAAAATAAATTTATCCTGTACAAACAAAACTATACAGTTCATGCAGCAAATGGCCCCCTTAATGCTGTTCACAGGATGCTGCACAATTTTGATCAAACAACAAACGACAACACCGTCCAAGCCAATGACCAGAAGACAAATTTGGCAGTGATTGTGATTCTGTGTATCTGTTGCCTGTATCCTTCAAAGCGATGCAAGTTACAGGTTTGGAAGATGCTGCCAAAGAAGCTTTGTCAGATTGCTTTAGTGTATCCTGTGGCTATGCCGTGCTGATGAATGGAATGCAATTAAGCAGATTCCTTCATCCCAGATGGTATTGGTCTTCAAGTGTTGCTGGAGTTGAAATCACCCATCTAGTCAGGTAGAGTCCTCTATCACTGTTTTCACTTGTACTATGTAAGTGCTGGTAAAGTTTGACACATCATGAGGTGAACTACTGGTTACAAAATACCCAGGTGCTGATTCCTCAGTAGACACACTGGAATTGTGCTGGCGATTGTTTATAAACTCTCTCCTTTAACCAGTAATGTAGGTGGAATGCAGACCCTGTGGGTGTTAGATTATAATACTTTCCTTCTCTTCCTGTCTCTCACAATCCCAGCTACAGGCTGAAAGCTCTGGAATCTCTGGTGGATGCAGTACTGTGGTCAATCTCAGTGTTGGCTTGGGTGTGCAGAAGACAGTTTAGTATTTTGTGATAATTGGAGATCCTTCCCAGAATGTTTCGCTTGGTAGAAGCTGGTCTATCTCTATCAACGGGGAACCACATGCTCACAAAGACTGGGGTTAGTTTTTTTGGAGGAGAAGAGACAGAGACAGTCATGATTGAGATGAATAAAAGTATAAGCAGTATAGACTAGATCGACTGGAAAGAACTTTTCTGCTTGTTGGAGAGATCAATGACTGTGGGCATAGATTCAAGGTAAAGAGCAGGAGATTTATAGGGAATGTTGGGAATCTGGAAGTCACAGTTGTTGAGACAAAAACCCCCATTAACAGTTAATAAGTATTTAGGTGATTACTTACGATGCCAGAGCATATAGAAGGCTATGGTCCAGGTGCTGGGAAATGGGACTAGGATAGTTAGGTAGTTTATTTTTTTGACTGGCACAGACTCCATGGGCCAAAGGGCCTTTCTCTGTGCTGTGGCTCTATTTTTAGTAAATGGTGCCACCCAGGACATTATTGGTGTCAGACTTGTTCATGGTACAACCACTGGCTTTTCAGGGTCAGATTTTTTGAACTGAATTCATCTGGCCTACTTTTGATCCTATTAGTGTTGTTATGAATTCAAAATCTTAAAGTGCAGTAGTAAGAAATGAATTCTCATTCACTGTATTAGCAGTCCAGCAAGCTAGCCATAGCACAACTGTATATATTTAAAAAGTTCTGTTTAGAGTGCTCACCTTCCAAACACAAAGCTCATTTCCTGCAGTCATAATTTTTGTTAGCTAATTATTTCTGTTTCTGATATAAATTACCCATTGGAACATTCAACATTTTACAACTGAAAACACAAACATGGGCGAAGGTGATGATGCAGTGCTCTAATCATGATAAACAGGTAATACCGTAGGGACTTACACTCAAATTCCACCACAGTAGATTGAGATCAATTTTAAAAAGCTTCGAAATTTAACCACAAAACAGCTGTTAATTGTGTAAAGACTACATCAACATCCTTTACAGATAGTTAGGAGATCTGAAATCCTTTATTGACTATCCTCAACTATAAAATCCCATATACATTGTTTATAGTTGCCTTCGTGAAATCGCTGACAACACGGAACATGTCTGCCAATTCAACACACTCAGAATTACCAAAGCCGACTGGCATATTTCCTATCTTGATGATAGCCCATTTTCCTCTTCTGTAACTCGAGCATTATCATTTAAGCTGAACTCAGAGCAGCATCAATAAAAGGTAAAGTCACCAGTTTCCAGAGGTCTATAGATAACAAAGTGTGAAGCTGGATGAATACAGCAGGCCAAGCAGCATCTCAGGAGCACAAAAGCTGACGTTTCGGGCCTAGACCCTTCATCAGAGAGGGGGATGGGGAGAGGGATCTGAAATAAATAGGGAGAGAGGGGGAGGCGGACCGAAGATGGTTAGAGGAGAAGGTAGGTGGAGAGGAGAGTATAGGTGGGGAGGGGATAGATCAGTCCGGGGAGGACGGACAGGTCAAGGAGGCGGGGTGAGGTTGGTAGGTGGGAAATGGAGGTGCGGCTTGAGGTGGGAGGAGGGGACAGGTGAGAGGGAGAACAGGTTAGGGGGACGGGGACGAGCTGGGCTGGTTTCGTGATGCAGTGGGGGGAACGGAATGAGCTGGGCTGGTTTTGGGATGCAGTAGGGGAGGGCGAGCTTTTGTGCTCCTGAGATGCTGCCCGGCCTGCTGTGTTCATCCAGCTTCACACTTCGTTATCTTGGATTCTCCAGCATCTGCAGTTGCCATTATCTCCAGAGGTCTATAGGGCAGCTTTCGCATTAGAAAGACATGACTGGTGGTGAGTTTCAGCCTGAGGGCCACCATGCCTCAGGCAAAGGTGAGGTTGAGAAGGCAGGACTTTCATGGTAACCTCAGCCAGTGTGATAACCAAACTGCACTGTTAGGGTTAGCGTGCATCACAAACCAATCACAATCCAGCCAAGTGAGCAAACTAACCGCTCATAGTGCAGAATTGTCAGAGATGACAACACGGGGTCTTGATTTAATATTTCATTCACATCTTTTTAAGTAGAAAGCAAAAGATTGCACAGAATGATTCAAAGTCAAGTATTGAACTGCTTAACTTTTCTTGTTCGCAGGATTTCGTGGTTGTTTTTGTCTACATAACAGTAATTCATTGGTTGTGAAGTACCTCAAGATATTTTAAGGATGTTAAACGTGTCCTTAAATGGAAACTTCATTTTCTTTAACTCACTGTCATAGGCAGGCCATCTACCTGACGTGTCTATTATCGTCACCTCCAATACCATTTATGCATCATCCCCAAAAGCTGCAGTAGTCAACAAACAGAGTAAATGTGTTTCCATAATGGAATTCAAGATTTTGAGAGCCTCAAAATCTTGCATAAATTTCCCTCAAAATGTTGCATGATTCTAAGCTTCAGTTATTTCTTGGGCCTGCATCCCATAATGCACTTATCACTAAAATTTAACAAAACCAAACATGACAACTTTGTTTTAACTCCAGTATGATTTGAGGCCAAAAAGTATCTGACGGTTAAACTCCATGCCACTTGGCCTTTCAATGTCTCAATTTTAAAATTCTCATCCTGATTTTCAAATTTCTACCCCCAATACCTCTAATCTCCACTAGCACACTCCTCCAAGTTTTCTGCATTCCTTTAATTCTAGCTTATAGAAATCTTGATTTTAATTGCTCTAAAGACAAGTGCACATTAAGCTGCCAGAGTCCCAAGCTCTAAATTCAATCTCTCCCACACTGTTCCCTCATCCACCTCCTTTAAGATGCCCATTAAAAACCCTTCTTATTAATCAAAAACTTTTTTTCATTTGCTCTAATGTCTCCTTATATGTCACATTAACAATTTTTCCCCTAATATTCCTATGAAGCACTTGTTTACCCTAAAGGTACTTATGCATCCAAATTACTACTTACACTCACTTATGACTGCCTTCTTACTCAAATAAATCTATATTTTCTCAGCAACACACAAAACTGTCAAATTCTCTACTGTTCAACCTCTATGTTCATCACTTAATTATCAAGAAAAGGTTCTCCTTTTTAGTAACCACACAGCTCTGAGATTAATGAAGTGCATATCATTAAGGCACATGCCAGATGGTAGCATGTTCTATGTTCATTCTCAGCCAGTTTGTCAGAGCACTGCCAGATCAAATAACTATTTATTTAATTCTGCAAGCAAATTTCTTGCCATAATCCTCAGAATAGTGATGTTTTGACTGCCTTCTTTGTAACCTGAAGTTGTCAAAGGCACTGTCTGCACTTGCAAGTTTGCTTTTTCTTCATTACCAGTACAAGAATCAAAGGTAGCATCTCAGATCCATCATACAAACAGCTGGATCAACAGCAGGACTACTCCAACAGGCAATTATGATCATGGCTCATCAATAACTCCAATTAATCTGCACTTGTTCCATATCTCTAGATACCCATACATAAAAGAAACTAGCCTGGCCATGAACGTTCAAATTGGAGATATGGAAAGCGGTTCTTGACATACAAGGAGGAGCGATGTCATTCACATGATAGGTGTTCACTGAGCTTTTGTTCTCCCATTCACTTGTGGGACATGGGGCATCACCGGCTGGCCAGCTCTTTTTTTTTTAACTGCTTGTCCCTAGTTGTGCTTGAGCAAGTGGTAGCGAGTTGTATTCTCGAACCACTGTAGCCCATTTGTTGTAGCTAGATTCTCAATGCCATTAGGCAGGGATTTCCTTCAAGTGTCCAAATAAATTTGTTAAAATCCCATGACCACTTTATGCAGGTACAGTTTGGCCTGTTTTTACTAGTGGTGAGATATTTTAATCTTTATGGTGACCAGCATCATAAACTAAAAACGCATCATGACTTCTCAACGGAGGCTTGGAGACCGCTTTGCAGAACACCTCCGCTCAGTTCGCAACAAACAACTGCACCTCCCAGTCGCAAACCATTTCCACTCCCCCTCCCATTCTCTAGATGACATGTCCATCATGGGCCTCCTGCACTGCCACAATGATGCCACCCGAAGATTGCAGGAACAGCAACTCATATTCCGCTTGGGAACCCTGCAGCCATATGGTATCAATGTGGACTTCACCAGTTTCAAAATCTCCCCTTCCCCTACTGCATCCCTAAACCAGCCCAGTTCGTCCCCTCCCTCCACTGCACCACACAACCAGCCCAGCTCTTCCCCCCCCACCCACTGCATCCCAAAACCAGTCCAACCTGTCTCTGCCTCCCTAACCGGTTCTTCCTCTCACCCATCCCTTCCTCCCACCCCAAGCCGCACCCCCATCTACCTACTAACCTCATCCCACCTCCTTGACCTGTCCGTCTTCCCTGGACTGACCTATCCCCTCCCTACCTCCCCACCTATACTCTCTCCACCTATCTTCTTTACTCTCCATCTTCGGTCCACCTCCCCCCCTCTCCCTATTTATTCCAGTTCCCTCTCCCCATCCCCCTCTCTGATGAAGGGTCTAGGCCCGAAACGTCAGCTTTTGTGCTCCTGAGATGCTGCTTGGCCTGCTGTGTTCATCCAGCCTCACATTTTATTATCATGACTTCTCAACCTGTTCTCTGCACCAATGTTAAAAGGGAGCCACCAGAAATATGATACAGACATCAACTTTAGGTTCTGTTTGATAAAATCTTCAATTTCCACAGTGCCATTAAAGTCACAGAAGCAAAAATTGGAAAATTTCTACATGGAATCACTGTACCCTAGCTGCCCACAACAAGAAACGCATCTAGACCATGGAAAACTAATTCTTGAGCACTTTCAAAGACTTTAGAGCTCAAATCAGCATCTGCAAAATCATGGTTATTTCAGCCAGCAATAGGCACCTGTTCTGAAGCACAAACTGTTAAACGGCACAAGTTTGAAGACTTTAGAAACATGTTCATACCTTGGTGGCGTGCACTCTGGAATGCAATCATTGACGAAGCTGTCCATGCTTGCATTCAGAAAGCAAATTCTGCCTGTGTCTATCACCATTGTCTCTTGCATCCTGCTGCTGGATACAGAATTCTGGGAATGCCATTGGCAAGGTTCTGAAATGCTTCCAGCAAAGACTTCCAAAGTTCATCATCAAAATTCAAAGATAGCTGAAAATCATACACAAAGTCCTTCTTTGTCATGGGCTCAGCTGTATGAAGACCATCTTTGAGAAAATTCAACTTAATAGTAATCTACTAAAAGATCTTCCATGGGGAACTGTCTCAGGGCATCAAAGTATTCAGCATTGCAAAGCGAGGGCACCATGTTCAGTTAGTTGACGGCTGGCTTGCAACGTAGAGTGATGCCAACAATATCAGTTCCATTCACGCGCTCACTGAGGTTGCTGTGAAGGACTCTCCATCTCAACCTCTCCCCTCTCCTAAGGCATGATAACCCTCAGGTTAAACAACTGCCAGTCATCTCTTTCTAATTAGAGAGCATCCCTATGATTTGGTAGGGCTATGGCAGCATTAATGTTTTTGCAAAGATACCTCAAAAGGGCTTGGAAACTTCAACATTTCAGACCATTTGTCTTAAAAAACACACTGCAACTGACTGACCCATGTGATAGGAAACACTGAAATCTGGATCATCTAATGTTAAAGATCAGCTATGACTTCTGTGTACCAAGCATGACCAGAAGAAATGACAACTGGGAAACCTACCTCAAGCACTAAGAGAAATAACACAAACTGCCAGATATGTATAAGTTCACAATAACCCTGCATTGGACTCTTCAGTCATGAGAACTCTCCACCACAGAGAAATAAAAAGAGAGCTCGGACATCATGTGTAGGCTGTCATTTATGCATGCATGTTTGAAAGCTATTATTCAAACCCAAAAAGTGAGTTTATTTACAGGGTATATTCAAAAGCTGTTATTAACAGCAATGCTTGACTGATTTTCTTGAAGAAGTAATGAAAAGGACTGATGAGGGCAGAGCAGAGGATGTGATCTATATGGGCATCAGTAAGACACTGGACTAAGTTCATTATGGTAGACTGATAAGCGAGGTTAGATCACATGGAATACATAGCAAGAACTCGCTACTTGGATACAGATCTGGCTCAAAGGTAGAAGACAGAACAGGGTGATGGTGGAGGAGGAGGAGGATTGCTTTTTCAGACTGGAGGCACATGGTTTGGTGCTGGATCCAATATTTTTTGTCATTTATACACACTATTTGGATGTGAATATAGGAGGCATGGTTAGTAAGTTAGCAGATGACACTAAAATTGGAGGCGTAATGGACAACGAAGGAGGTTATCTCAGAGTACTCCAGGATCTCGATCAGATGGGTGGTCGACAGAAGTTTAGTTTAGATAACTATGAGGTGTTGCATTTTGGAAAAGCAAATCAGGACAGGGTTTATACACTTGATGGTAAGTTCTTAGGGAGTTTTGCTAAACAAAGATAGCTTGGAGTGCAGTTCATAGTTCCTTGAAAGTGAAGTCACAGGTAGATAGGATGGTGAAGAAGGCATTTGATATGCTTGCATTTATTGGTCACTGCATTGAACATAGGAGTTGGGAAGTCACGTTGCAGCTGTGCAGGTTCAGCCACTTTTGGAATACTGCATTCACTTCTGGTCTCCCTCCTATAAGAAGGATGTTGTGGAACCAGAAAGGGTTTGGAAAAGATTTAGGAGCATGTTGCCATGGTTGGAGGATTTAAGCCATATGAAAAGGCTGAAAAGGCTGGGGCTATTTTCTCTGGAGCATCAGAGGCTGAGAGAGGGGTTGACCATACACAGGTTTATAAAATCATGAGGGGCAAGGATAAGGTAAAAGGGAAGGTCTTTTCCCCAGGGTCAGGGAGTCCAAAACCAGAGGGCATGGGTTTAAGATGAGAGAGAAGAAAAGATATAAAAGATACCAAAGGGGTGACTTTATCACACACAGAGTGCCAAGTGAGACTAGATTTATTTTAGATATCTGGCTGGCCTGGACGAGTTAAACCGAATCGTTTGTTTTCAGGCTGTACATCTCTATGACTCTGAGTGAGTTTACTCATATTGTATGTTTGAAAGCTGTTATTAGCTGCAGGGAGTGAGTTTACTCACATTGTAAGTGTGAAAAGCAGCCCCCACGGCTGCGACCAGATAAAACTCTCGGTGTCGCTGGTGGAAACGGACCACGTGCGGGACCTGGTTACAGTACAGAGCCAGGGCCCGGTATCCGCTAAAAATGTTGCTTCCTTTCCGACGCGACATTCTCCTGGCTGACGGATGAACCTGAGAACGAGATTCTGGCCTTCCAACAGCTCCAGGCCACCAGCTGCACGCCGCCAATAACCGGCAGTTCCTAACCGCTGACCGGCTGCAAGTGTAGCGCTGTAAACCTTCCTACCAATTCCTATCTACAGCAACACAGTTCCGCTGAGTGTTACATTTTATAATTGTCCCCTTTACTCGCCACATTGACCGGCAAGTTGCCTGAGATACGGAGAACCGATTTGGACAATCCATCTCATTCACAAGAAATGTTAAGTGCCATGCACTGCACATACTAAATAAAAACTGATGATTGTTAATCCAACTTTTTATGACGTAAGGCAATAGAGTTGCACTTAAAAACATTCAAAAGGGCTGCAGATGCTGAAAATCAGAAAGAGAAGTTGCTGGAAAAACTCAGCAGGTCTGGCAACATCTGTGCAGTGAAATCAGAGTTAACGTTTCAGGTCCGGTGACCATTCCGCAGAACTGTTTTCGCCCCAGGTGCTGCCAAATCTGCTGAGTTTTTTCCAGATCTGCACATAATTTCTTCACGTACTCTAACTTAAATTCCACAGGTTGCCACCAGTTAGGGGACAGGTTTAAACTTTTGTAAGAATTGACCCAAATTGATAGTAGGTTGCCTGGTATTGCCAAAATCATATCAACACGGCGAGTGCAAAACACCATTAATACAATTTTTAAAAATCCAAGAGCAGAAATAAACAATTCTGGACACTTTTCTCCAAGACTGTTTGGAATATGTTAGTAGACGGTGCAATAGATGGCCAAATAATATTTGTTTCATCTACTTGCCTGGACTAGTCCAATCATCTGAAGGGTTGAAGGGAAAAAATGTCCAAAGTTTGTTTCCCTTTAGCTTTCAGTTTTTATTCCCTTTTCTAGCTGATTTCAGATCAGCTAATCATGATTTCCAGCGACCAAGAAGGGGCTGGTTTGATAACGATATTGTATTGTATTATCTTGTATTATCTTTCCTAGAAAAATACAAACATATGGGGATATGGTGGCATTGTGGTTATGTCAGTGCACAAGTAACATTGGTCTGAAGCCCTGGTGACAGATTCAAATCCTGGTTGTGAAAGATGATGAAAGTTCAACAGATACCTGGGTGAAACACTATCTTATATACCAACGTTCATTGAGGAAAGAAATTTTCCATTTGTACCTGGTCTGGGTTATACGTGAACATAGGAGGTATGGTTAGTAAGTTTGCAGATGACACCAAATTGGAGGTGTACTGGACAGCGAAGAAGGTTACCTTGGAGTACAATGGAATCCAATGGGCTGAGTAGTAGCAGTTGGAGTTTAATTTAGAAAAATGTGAGGTGCTGCATTTTGGAAAGGCAAATCAGGGCAGGACTTACACACTTAATGGTAAGGTCCAGAGGAGTGTTGCTGGAGGTCAAAAGTCACACAACACCAGCTTATACTTCAACAGATTCATTTGAAATCATTAGCTTTCTGAGTGTTTTCAAATGAACCTGTTGGACTGTAACCCGGTGCCATATGATTTTTGACCTTGTCCAACCCAGTCCAACACTGGCACCTCCACATCAGTGTTGATGAACAAAGAGACCTTGGAGTGCTGGTTCATAGTCCCTTGAAAGAGGAGTTGTAGGTAGATAGGATGGTGAAGAAGGTGTTTGGTACGCTTGCCTTTATGTGCTTTGAGTATAAGAGTTGGGAGGTCATGTTGCGGCTGTACAGGATATTGGTTTGGCCATTTTTGGCATACTGTGTGCAGTTCTGGTCTTCCTTCTATTGGAAGGATATTGTGAAACTAGAAAGGGCTCAGAAAAGATTTACGTTGATGTTACCATAGTTGGAGGTTTTGAGCTATAGGGAGAGACTGAATAGGCTGGGGTTATTTTCCCTGGAGCATTGGAGGCTGAAAGTGAACTTACAGAGGTTTATGAAATTATGAGGGACTTTGATAGGGCAAATAGGCAAGGACTTTTGCCCAGCGTGAGGAAGCCCAAAACTAGAGGGCACAGATTTAAGGTGAGATGGAAAATATATAAAAGGGACCCAAGGGGTAACATTTTCACACAGAGGGTGGTGTGTGTATGAAATGAGCTGCCATAGGAAGTGCAGGATGCTGGTAAGATTACAAAAGGCATCTGAATGGGTATATGAAATGGAAGGGTTTAGAGGAATATGGGCCAAATGCTGGCAAATGGGACTAGATTTATATAGGGTATTTGGTTGGCATGACAATTTGGACTGAATAGTCTATTTCCATAATGTATATCTCTATGAACCCAAAACCTACTCATTTCTGCCCCCTGAAATAACTCACCAAATCCTAAACAAAAGAATGAAGACACACAGAACTAGACATTGAAAACAACAAGGGCAAATGCAGCTCAGTTGACTCTGCAAATCCCTCCTTGCCAACACACGACAGCCTTGAATGAAAATTGAGTGAGGTATCCTGCAGCCTAATCTGGTAGAATCCTCAGGTATGTCCCGTCCCACAAACGGCAGTGGTACACAGCTAGAAAGAGGTGGCCTTTGGACTTGCTGTGAGTAAATTACCATGACATACCCTTAATTTGGATAAATAAAAACCAAAAGAACTGTGGATGCTGTAAATCAGGACAAAAGCCTGAAGTTTCTGGAAAATCTCAGCAGGTCTGGCAGTACCTGTTAAGAAAAATCAGAGTTAACATTTCGGGTCTGATGACCCGAATTTCTGAGGAAAAATCACCAGGCCTGAAAATTTATTATCAGGTTCAATCCTTGCGCAGAGTGGTTCTCTGGAGTTCTGCTTCTGAAGTATCCTGAAGTTTAATTCTTATACGATCTGTTGTGGACGAGACCTCGGAACACACCAAGGAGTTAGCCTAAACCCTAACTTTTGGCTTCTATAAAGGCAAGTGTAAGGTGCTGCTTTCCAGATGTGATTTGATTGGTTAATCTACTTGGCTTTAAGCAAAACAGACTTTATTCTTACACCACAGTTAAAATACAGACAGAAAGAAGAAGAACTGGCATAACTTTATCTCTGTTGAAATACTTAATGAAATAATATATATTTACCTATACTCATAAACTGTTCCAATATAGCTTCATCCCGTGAACAACCTTGAAAAAGGCAAATTGAGCAAAACAGATTTCCATCACTTGCTATCTTCTCCAGTCCTGGAGAAGGAACACAGACAGATTGAATCTAGCAGCAGAGGGGTTCTGTATCTAGCAGTTTCGACTCCTAAAATCCCAGTGTCAATAACTGAAAACAAAACAAAATCCCTAGCTCTGTGTAAACCTGACTCCAACAGCCCTCCGCTCCCTCCGCTCCAACCCCAACCTCACCATCAAACCCGCAGGCAAGGGTGGCGCAGTGGTAGCATGGCGCACTGACCTCTACATCGCCGAGGCCAAACGCCAACTCTCCGACACCATCTCCTACCGCCCCCTCGAACATGACTCCACACCCGAGCACCAAACCATCATTTCCAACACCATTCATAACCTCATCACCTCAGGGGACCTCCCACCACAGCCTCCAACCTCATTGTTGCCCAACCCCGCACGGCCCGTTTCTATCTCCTTCCCAAAATCCACAAACCTGCCTGCCGTGGTCGACCCATCGTCTCAGCCTGCTCCTGCCCCACCGAACTCATCTCCACCTATCTGGACTCCATTTTCTCCCCTTTGGTCCAGGAACTCCCTACCTACGTCCGTGACACCACCCACGCCCTCCACCTCCTCCAGGACTTCCAATTCCCTGGCCCCCAACACCTCATTTTCACAATGGATGTCCAGTCCCTATACACCTGTATTCCACATGCAGATGGCCTCAAGGCCCTCCGCTTCTTCCTGTCCCGCAGGCCCGACCAGTCCCCCTCCACAGACACCCTCATCCGCCTAGCCGAACTCGTCCTCACCCTCAACAACTTCTCTTTCGATTCCTCCCACTAGACCCGAAAATTATTGAATTCAGTATTGAGTCCAGAGGGCTGCAGTGTCTCCAAGTGGAAAATGATGAAGCATTGAGCTTCCCTGGAACACTGCAGCAAGCCAGAGACAGAGATGTTGGGTCAGGGAACAGGGCAGTGTGTTAATGTGGCAGGCAACATGTAGCTCAGGGTTTTTTTTGTGAGCAGAACGTAGGATTTTGTAAGCCTTTTGATTAAACAATACCTTGAACAATTCCTTATAAATGTTAACTAAAGGTTTGGGCACCATAATGGTAACGGAATACCTGCGAGATTTAGAATTGCTGGTACCAATTCATAAAGAACATTCCCATACAGTAATTGAACCGTGCTCCGTATAACCCTATAGGTTCTTGTTTACCTACAGGTGACTCTACAGGATTTTCTGTCATTTTTGATGAAAGTGCATGTGTGGCCTGTGGGAGCAATGTGGTGGAAGATCTGTGCAAATCATTAGTGCAAATGGACATGACGTCCATGTTTCCACTGCATGTAAAATTAACACGTAAAGTTGTGAGCACGGCTGTCTCCGAATGCCATCGGTCTGCAAATAGCAGTGCTTGGTTATTTGTGGAAATACACACAGTGGTCATATTAACCAGTACACAAATTGTAATGGGACCTGCTGCTGGACCAGTTGAATATGTACATTTTTACTTTCCCGACCGAGGAGGTGGAGTCTGAATTAATATCATGACCCTTTGGAGCCTTGGAGAGACTTGTTACATTGTACACACCATGCCCACTTGCACTGAGCAATGGGTCACACCTGCTGACTCTATATTTTATGTGAGAAAGCCAGCAACACAATTCCGATAATCAGCTGCAAAGCATAACTAAAGCACAGAAACAAAAGGTCAAGGTAACTTATGTGATAATGGGAACTGCAGATGCTGGAGAATCCGAGATAATAAAATGTGAGGCTGGATGAACACAGCAGGCCCAGCAGCATCTCAGGAGCACAAAAGCTGACATTTCGGGCCTAGAACCTTCATTAGAGAGGGGGATGGGGAGAGGGTTCTGGAATAAATAGGGAGAGAGGGGGAGGTGGACCGAGGATGGAGAGAAAAGGAACTCCCTACCTACGTCCGTGACACCACCCACGCCCTCCACCTCCTCCAGGACTTCCAATTCCCCGGTCCCCAACACCTCATTTTCACCATGGACGTCCAGTCCTATACACCTGCATTCCGCATGCAGATGGCCTCAAGGCCCTCCGCTTCTTCCTGTCCCGCAGGCCCGACCAGTCCCCCTCCACCGACACCCTCATCCGCCTAGCCGAACTCGTCCTCACCCTCAACAACTTCTCTTTCGATTCCACCCACTTCCTACAGACTAAGGGGGTGGCCATGGGCACCCGCATGGGCCCCAGCTATGCCTGTCTCTTTGTAGGTTACGTGGAACAGTCCCTCTTCCGCACCTACACAGGTCCCAAACCCCACCTCTTCCTCCATTACATTGATGACTGTATCGGCGCCGCCTCTTGCTCCCCAGAGGAGCTCGAACAGTTCATCCACTTCACCAACACCTTCCACTCCAACCTTCAGTTCACCTGGGCCATCTCCAGCACATCCCTCATCTTCCTGGACCTCTCAGTCTCCATCTCAGGCAACCAGCTTGTAACTGATGTCCATTTCAAGCCCACCGACTCCCACAACTACCTAGAATACACCTCCTCCCACCCACCCGCCTGCAAAAATTCCATCCCCTATTCCCAATTCCTCCGCCTCCGCCGCATCTGCTCCCAGGATGAGGCATTCCACTCCCGCACATCCCAGATGTCCAAGGTCTTCAAGACCGCAACTTTCCCCCCACAGTGGTCGAGAACGCCCTTGACCGCGTCTCCCGCATTTCCCGCAACACATCCCTCACACCCTGCCCCCGCCACAACTGCCCAAAGAGGATCCCCCTCGTCCTCACACACCAACCCACCAACCTCCGGATACAACGCATCATATTCTGACACTTCCGCCATCTACAATCCAACCCCACCACCCAAGACATTTTTCCATCCCCACCCTTGTCTGCTTTCCGGAGAGACCACTCTCTCCGTGACTCCCTTGTTCGCTCCACACTGCCCTCCAACCCCACCACACCTGGCACCTTCCCCTGCAACTGCAGGAAATGCTACACTTGCCCCCACACCTCCTCCCTCACGCCTATCCCAGGCCCCAAGATGACTTTCCATATTAAGCAGAGGTTCACCTGCACATCTGCCAATGTGGTATACTGCATCCACTGTACCCGGTGTGGCCTCAACTACATTGGGGAAACCAAGCGGAGGCTTGGGGACCGCTTTGCAGAACACCTTCGCTCAGTTCGCAATAAACAACTGCACCTCCCAGTCGCAAACCATTTCCACTCCCCCTCCCATTCTTTAGATGACATGTCCATCATGGGCCTCCTGCAGTGCCACAATGATGCCACCCGAAGGTTGCAGGAACAGCAACTCATATTCGGCTTGGGAACCCTGCAGCCCAATGGTATCAATGTGGACTTCACCAGCTTCAAAATCTCCCCTTCCCCCAACGCATCCCAAAACCACCACAGTTCGCCCCCTCCCCCCACCGCACCACACAACCAGCCCAGCTCTTCCCCTCTACCCACTGCATCCCAAAACCAGTCCAACCTGTCTCTGCCTCCTTAACCTGTTCTTCCTCTCACCCATCCCTTCCTCCCACCCCAAGCCGTACCTCCATCTCCTACCTACTAACCTCATCCCACCTCCTTGACCTGACCGTCTTCCCTGGACTGACCTATCCCCTCCCTACCTCCCCACCTATACTCTCCTCTCCACCTATCTTCTTTTCTCTCCATCTTCGGTCCGCCTCCCCCTCTCTCCCTATTTATTCCAGAACCCTCACCCCATCCCCCTCTCTGATGAAGGTTCTAGGCCCGAAACGTCAGCTTTTGAGCTCCTGAGATGCTGCTGGGCCTGCTGTGTTCATCCAGCCTCACATTTCATTATCTTGGATTCTCCAGCATCTGCAGTTCCCATTATCACTCCACACACGCGTGCTTCTTTTGTCTAATGTGAAAAAAACCCGATGGGTTTTTCTCAGAGATGACCCTTTGGTGCAAGATTTATAACACCCCCTCCTTCAAGAGATCAAGGACAGACAAATTCCTCTTAAGGGCGATTATCGTCATAGATCTGTCCTGCAAAGTTTCTGGTGTATTATTACTGATGATCCTTTCAATCTTTTCATCCTCAACATTGATAACATTTCTGGAGTCATCATGACTGCAGCTTGCCTTCCTACCGAGAGTAGCTTCTCTGTTCCTTATTACATTTGGTATTAGCTGTCTGTTCAAAACACCACTTGTCCTGTCATTAACGCCTTCGCCTCAGGTCATTCCTTATGCAGACAATCTGAATCGCCCATTTGTTATTTGGCAGTAAATTATCAAAGAGTTTGTTTGCATTGCTTCAACTCCTTCTTCTCAAACATGTTTAATTAGCATGTTGCTTTTACTTCCTCTAAAACAGTTTGTCCTTGTCTCTTTCGTCTCAGGAAAGAACGTGTTCCAGAAAGAGTTATTAAAGTTCCAAAATTTAGAGTATCACAGCAGAAAGAAGTTTATAAGATAATGAGAGGTATAGATAGAATTAAAGGTAGTTTTTGTTTCTCTAAGATTTGGAATTTCAAGATGAGGGGACACATTTTTAAGGTGAGAGGAGAGAGATTTAAAAACAACATAAGAGGCAAATTTTTTTACACAGCCGCTGGTTTGTGTGTGGAATGATCTTCCTGATGTAGTGGTGGATCCAGATATAATTACAATGTTTGAAAGACATTTGTATAGAAATATGAACCGGAAAGGTTTGAAGAGATATAGGCCAGGAGTAGGTGGGCTGGACCAGTTTAGTTTGGGATTATGTTTGTCGTGGACTGGTTGGACTGAAGGGTCTGTTTCCATGAAGAATGACTCTATGAGTCTTTGTCCATTGTTTTTAGTACGATAAACAAATACTAGTATGATTGACCATTTTCGACCACATAGGTTCACATCCAAGTTGAATTGCTACACCATGTACAACTTAAACAAAATGCACCATTTCATAATGCAATGTAGATATACGACAATAATCAATGAATGTATTACAAAATAATGCTTAGTAATAAATCATAAAACGAAATAGGGCAACAAGCACGCCAATAAAGACAATAAACTATTGTTGTGAAATAATGCAATGCTACATCTTTTGCAGTTTTGAGACCATCATGTCTTAGCTGAGCTAATTCCATTTTCATTTATTGCAGTTGCCAACAGCAAAACGTAATAATCGTAAAAGCAAATGCATCCAAGTACACAAAATAATATGAACAACAAGATGTGAATTAATAAGAAACCAGGTAGCCATGGGTGTATGACTTTCCCAATTCCAAATATCGTCCCACCAACTGTACCAAATGTTTTTATTATCTGTCTCTTTTTTCTCATAATTCCACTGAATTTTAAGAACAGCACCAGATTACATATTAAAGTCCTGTGATAATGGGAACTGCAGATGCTGGAGAATCCAAGATAATAAAGTGTGAAGCTGGATGAACACAGCATGCCAAGCAGCATCTCAGGAGCACAAAAGCTGACGTTTCGGGCCTAGAGCCTTATGAAGGCCCAAAATGTCAGCTTTTGTACTCCTGAGATGCTGCTTGGCCTGCTGTGTTCATCCAGCTTCACACTTTATTATCCTACATGTTAAAGTCCCTTTTGTTTCTTGCAGATGGACCTCACACGGACTTCATATTTTTGCCAATACTCTCTTGTATCCATCTTCGGTCCGCCTCTGCCTCCCTCCCTATTTATTTCAGAATCCTCTCCCCATCTCCCCATCCCCCTTTTTTGATGAAGGGTCTAGGCCTGAAACGTCAGCTTTTGTGCTCCTGAGATGTTGCTTGGCCTGCTGGGTTCATCCAGCTCCATACGTTCTTATCTTGGATTCTCCAGCATCTGCAGTTCCCATTATCTCTGATCACATTTCTCCAGCTGAAATGGTCACATCACGAGTCAAAAAGATTTTTCTTCCTGATGTTGATCAATTCAATTGTTCCTAAGCACATAGGCATTTGAGGGTAAATGCAAAACGTCAAATCAGTGATGGATCCAAAACACGTTATGAAAGTGATATTCATGAGGGATAAAACTAGAGTTGCTGGAAAAGCTCGGCAGGTTTGGCAGCATATGTGAAGAAAGAAACAGAGTTAACCTTTTGGGTCTGGTGACCCTTCCTCACAACTGATGGTGGTTGGGAAAATGTCAGTTTATATGCAGAAAAAGGGGGAGGGGGGTAGGATAGAGCCTAAAGAGAGAGAAGAGCAGTTGGATAGATAAAGAGTTGATAATGATCAGATTGGGAGGGTGAATAGTTGTTAATGGGGACTATTAGTGACTAACAACAAGGGGCGTGTAATGGCAGGCTATGTGATAACGAGGCCTGGTGTGTGGGGTTGGGGGCTGGGACATGGGAGAGTTTAGACCCTAAAATTATTGAATTCAGTATTGAGTCCAGAGGGCTGCAGTGTCCCCAAGTGGAAAATGATGAAGCATTGAGCTTCCTATGGAACACTGCAGCAAGCCAGAGACAGAGATGTTGGGTCAGGGAACAGGGCAGTGTGTTAATGTGGCAGGCAACATGTAGTTCAGGGGTTTTTTTGTGAGCAGAACGTAGGCCTTTTGTAAGCCTTTTGATTAAACAATACCTTGAACAATTCCTTATAAATGTTAACTAAAGGTTTGGGCACCATAATGGTAACGGAATACCTGCGAGATTTAGAATTGCTGGTACCAATTCATAAAGAACATTCCCATACAGTAATTGAACCGTGCTCCATATAACCCTATAGGTTCTTGTTTACCTACAGGTGACTCTACAGGATTTTCTGTCATTTTTGATGAAAGTGCATGTGTGGCCTGTGGGAGCAATGTGGTGGAAGATCTGTGCAAATCATTAGTGCAAATGGACATGACGTCCATGTTTCCACTGCATGTAAAATTAACACGTAAAGTTGTGAGCACGGCTGTCTCCGAATGCCATCGGTCTGCAAATAGCAGTGCTTGGTTATTTGTGGAAATACACACAGTGGTCATATTAACCAGTACACAAATTGTAATGGGACCTGCTGCTGGACCAGTTGAATATGTACATTTTTACTTTCCCGACCGAGGAGGTGGAGTCTGAATTAATATCATGACCCTTTGGAGCCTTGGAGAGACTTGTTACATTGTACACACCATGCCCACTTGCACTGAGCAATGGGTCACACCTGCTGACTCTATATTTTATGTGAGAAAGCCAGCAACACAATTCCGATAATCAGCTGCAAAGCATAACTAAAGCACAGAAACAAAAGGTCAAGGTAACTTATGTGATAATGGGAACTGCAGATGCTGGAGAATCCGAGATAATAAAATGTGAGGCTGGATGAACACAGCAGGCCCAGCAGCATCTCAGGAGCACAAAAGCTGACATTTCGGGCCTAGACCCTTCATCAGAGAGGGGGATGGGGAGAGGGTTCTGGAATAAATAGGGAGAGAGGGGGAGATGGACCGAGGATGGAGAGAAAAGGAACTCCCTACCTACGTCCGTGACACCACCCACGCCCTCCACCTCCTCCAGGACTTCCAATTCCCCGGCCCCCAACACCTCATTTTCACCATGGACGTCCAGTCCCTATACACCTGCATTCCGCATGCAGATGGCCTCGAGGCCCTCCGCTTCTTCCTGTCCCGCAGGCCCGACCAGTCCCCCTCCACCGACACCCTCATTCGCCTAGCCGAACTCGTCCTCACCCTCAACAACTTCTCTTTCGATTCCTCCCACTTCCTACAAAGGGGGTGGCCATGGGCACCCGCATGGGCCCCAGCTATGCCTGTCTCTTTGTAGGTTACGTGGAACAGTCCCTCTTCCGCGCCTACACAGGCCCCAAATCCCACCTCTTCCTCCGTTACATTTATGACTGTATCGGCGCCGCCTCTTGCTCCCCAGAGGAGCTCGAACAGTTCATCCACTTCACCAACACCTTCCACCCCAACCTTCAGTTCACCTGGGCCATCTCCAGCACATCCGTCACCTTCCTGGACCTCTCAGTCTCCATCTCAGGCAACCAGATTGTAACTGATGTCCATTTCAAGCCCACAGACTCCCACAACTGCCTAGAATACACCTCCTTCCACCCACCCGCCTGCAAAAATTCCATCCCCTATTCCCAATTCCTCCGCCTCCGCCGCATCTGCTCCCAGGATGAGGCATTCCACTCCCGCACATCCCAGATGTCCAAGTTCTTCAAGGACCGCAACTTTCCCCCCACAGTGGTCGAGAACGCCCTTGACCGCGTCTCCCGCATTTCCCGCAACACATCCCTCACACCCTGCCCCCGCCACAACCGCCCAAAGAGGATCCCCCTCGTTCTCACACGCCACCCCACCAACCTCCGGATACAACGCATCATCCTCCGACACTTCCGCCATCTACAATCCGACCCCACCACCCAAGACATTTTTCCATCCCCACCCTTGTCTGCTTTCCGGAGAGACCACTCTCTCTGTGACTCCCTTGTTCGCTCCACACTGCCCTCCAACCCCACCACACCCGGCACCTTCCCCTGCAACCGCAGGAAATGCTACACTTGCCCCCACACCTCCTCCCTCACGCCTATCCCAAGCTCCAAGATGACTTTCCATATTAAGCAGAGGTTCACCTGCACATCTGCCAATGTGGTATACTGCATCCACTGTCCCCGGTGTGGCTTCCTCTACATTGGGGAAACCAAGCGGAGGCTTGGGGACCGCTTTGCAGAACACCTCTGCTCGGTTCGCAATAAACAACTGCACCTCCCAGTCGCAAACCATTTCCACTCCCCCTCCCATTCTTTAGATGACATATCCATCATGGGCCTCCTGCAGTGCCACAATGATGCCACCCGAAGGTTGCAGGAACAGCAACTCATATTCGGCTTGGGAACCCTGCAGCCCAATGGTATCAATGTGGACTTCACCAGCTTCAAAATCTCCCCTTCCCCCAACGCATCCCTAAACCACCACAGTTCGTCCCCTCCCCCCACTGCACCACACAACCAGCCCAGCTCTTCCTCTCTACCCACTGCATCCCAAAACCAGTCCAACCTGTCTCTGCCTCCTTAACCTGTTCTTCCTCTCACCCATCCCTTCCTCCCACCCCAAGCCGTACCTCCATCTCCCACCTACTAACCTCATCCCACCTCCTTGACCTGTCCATCTTCCCTGGACTGACTTATCCCCTTCCTACCTCCCCACCTATACTCTCCTCTCCACCTATCTTCTTTTCTCTCCATCTTCGGTCCGCCTCTCCCTCTCTCCCTATTTATTCCAGAACCCTCACCCCGTCCCCCTCTCTGATGAAGGGTCTAGGCCCGAAACGTCAGCTTTTGTGCTCCTGAGATGCTGCTGGGCCTGCTGTGTTCATCCAGCCTCACATTTTATTGTCAAGGTAATTTATGCTCATTTTTTATGCTTTATAAGTTTAAACAAATTTCCAAACCCCCTGACAAAATACTACATTACATTTCCTCTAGCCAGGAAGTTGTTTGCTTCTTTCTCTTCCACTGAATGAAATCTTGATTTTACATTTTGATTTTCTCTTATTATATTTGGTTCCCTTAGGAGTAACCAACTGTTGTTATTGATGTTGACATGGTTGAGATAATGGTATTAGCTGTTTGGGTTGAACTCATTGTTGCTGTTGAGGTCGTGGTGTGGGGTCAACAGTATCATTCCTTCCATTGTTATTGGGAGTTTTCAATTTTGTAACAGTTGGAGTTCTGAGATTCGCTGAGGTACCCAGTCCCAAATAGTAGGCTCTTCCAGCAGCCCCGTTGCTGAGCAAATTTGCCACTTCATTTTCCATGCTGTCAAAGAACACATAGCGTTGTTGATATGCATTGGTTGAACCCCAAATGCTTTTAGCTGATTTACATGGTACCATTCCCAATTTGCCAGTGGCCAATAAAATTTTGTATGTCAATGGATAGTTTTGTCAATTCTCAAATAGGGTCCCAAATATTTGGTGACACACATGTGTTAGGTTGAAAGTCTTGTGGCATTATTTTCTCTCCCACTGCATATTCAAAGGTTTGGACTTTGATATCAAAAAATGCCTTACTTTATACCTGTTTCTTCCCCATTTTTACTGCTGCTGCTAGACCAGAGACCTGTACATTCTATATTAAGGTTTCCACAGCTTTCTTGTGGGTAAAGGTTTGAACTTCTGGCTGAAAGAAGTTAAGCCATAATAATCCCTTGATTCCCTTCATGGATCTCCCTGTCTTCAACACTTGTGGGGTAAAACCTATGAAGCTGGATGGTGTGCTTCTCACTATCATTAAGATATAAGGGAGGATGTCACTCTATTGACCACCATTCTGTTGAGCAGCTTTCCAAATCATTCCCTCTAAGGATGGTTTCATCCATTCTAAAATACCACTTGGTGAAATTTCTGATCTATTTCTAAAATGCCATACATGTTGCATAATCTGGGTGGTAAAATGTGTCCCTTGATCCAGGTCAATGCTTCTAGGGAGCACCACATAGTAACTACCTGTTGTACTAGTATGACTTTAGCCATGTTGGTTCTAATAGGGAATGCTTCTAATCATTTAAAAAAAGGTATCTATGATCACCAAAATATATGTAAACCCTCCCCTGCCCTTTGCATAGAGGCAATATAATCTTACGACAATTTGATCCATGAGCCTTCAACTAATCTAGAATGCCTTAATGCCGCTTTATTTGCATACTCATCTGGGTTATTAGGTGCTAAACAGTTATCCACACAGTCATTCACATTGTCCTCCAATTTTGGCCACCAGCACAATTCTTTAAGATGTTGCGAGATATTCTCTTTTCCTTGATGTCCATATATATCATATGCCATATAAATTGGTTCATTCCTATCACTCTAGCGTGCAACAAACTTCCCTTCCTTTATTACTATTCCATTCTTAAACTGAATTTTGTTCTTCTAAAACTAGTACCCATCAGGCCATTCATATTGTTGGATTTTCATTAAAGCTTTGTCTTTACTTTGGGCCTGTACCAGCTCTTCTATTTTAGATTAATTTCTTTTACTGCACTTGCAGTTTCAGTCACTACTATTAGTTGCCAAGTTTTGACCTTTTGGGCCCCCTCTTCACTAACTCATCCATTTCACAGGAGAGATCAATGACGTGCTATAACTTTAATGATCTCAAATTCTCTATTTCTTGGCTGGTCTACAATTTATTTCAGTATGGTGCCAAAGATAATGATTTCCCATCCGTTGCCGCAAGACATCCTGCTTCACAGAAAGGGAGAAAATCAATCAGGCCATTAAAAACATTCATGCTTTCAGAGTAAAGATCTGATGGGGTGAGGAATTCTTCAGGATCATAGAATCATAGAACTCCTACAGTGTGGAAACAGGCCATTTGGCCCAACAAGCCCACACCAACCCTCCAAAGAGCATCACAGCCTGACACATTCCCGTATCACTGCATTACCGCATGTCTAACCCGCCTAATTTAAACGTCCCTGAACACTAAGGGCAATTTAGCATCGCCAACCCACCTACCCTGCACATCTTTGAACTGCGGGAGGAAACCCACGCAGACATGGGGAGAATGATTCACTACATATGCTGCCATGGCTAATTCTGCTGCTTGTGTGTACATATTGCTTGGTAATGTTTAAAAAGACAGCATCATGTGTTGCCCAAATTAGAGATTCCATATAAATGCCACACGCTGTCTCCCTGGTACCATCTTCTTCCATGGAGGAGCCATTCAGAAAGATTTTAAATTGGCCCCACCATATCCTCTCCCCTCCTCATTGTCTTTGCAACAAATGGTTCCTGAGGGTCATTGTTTCATTGAATCCCGACAGTGTGGAAACAGGTCCTTTGGCCCAAAAGGTCCACACCAACATTCAGAGCATCCCACCCAGACCCATCCCCCTAAACACTATGGGCAAATTACCATGGCCAATCCACCAAAACTGCACATTTTTGGATTGTGGGAGGAAACCAGAGGAAACCCAGAGGAAACCCGCACAGACAATGTGCAAACTCCACACAGACAGTAGCCTAAGGGTGGAATTGAACCTGGGTCCCTGACACTGAGGCAGCAGTGCTAACCACTGAGCCACTGTGCTGCCCCTGATATGTACATGTAGTTCACTCTGATATAGCAACTTGTCTGCTCGAAAGATGTTTGTTTTATTTTTCAACTGTAATATGTAACCACACATATTCATCGAGCTATTGTGTTCTGACTAACATTACCATCCTTAAGTCATCCATCCAGCAGTAACTGAATAGGAGTATGTGCAGTTATAATGGTAAGAGGATTAAGGCCAATTTTGTATACAAAATGTTGTACTGCCCAGAAAACAGCAAGCAAATGTTTTTTTCCAAAAATGAGACACTAGTGTTAGTAGGTTTCATAGAATCCCTACGGTATGGAAACAGGCCACTTGGCCATCAAGTCCACACTGACCGTCAGAGTATACCACCCAGACCCTTTGGGCAATTTAGCATAGCCAATCCACCTAACCTGCACGTTTGGACTGTGGGAGGAAATCAGAGCACCTGGAGGAAACCCACACAGACATGGGGAGAATTTGCAAACTCCACACAGACAGTCACCTGAGGGTGGAATTGAACTCAGGTGCCTGGCACTGTGAGGCAATAGTGCTAACCACTGAACCACCGTGCCACAGTCTGGGGGCATAAGAGACAGGATCTAAACATTGATGCCCATTTTTTAATCAGTACAGTTGCTAAAATGGTGTCAGTGGCTATTACTTCTGGTGCAAAGGGTAAGTTTGGGTTTGAAACCTGTTAAAAAAAGTTTGATTTGATTTATTGCAGTCACATGTCCTAAGTACAGTGAAAAGCTTTGTTTTGTGAGCAGTACAGGCAGATCATAGCCAACAAGGACATACAGGTCATGGCATGCTTAGACATAGCAAGGCATAGAGGCTACAACTGCACAAGAGATGTGCAAAGCAAGATCAACATTATTTGAAGTTAGAGAGTCCATTCATCAGTGTAATAACGGCAGGGAAGAAGCTGTTCTTGAACCTGTTAGTATATGTGTTCAAGCTTCTGTATTTTCTGCCTGATGGAAGAGGTTCTAGGACTGCATTACCGGGGTGAGAGAGGTCTTTGATGATGTTGGCAGCCTTTTCAAGGCAGCAAGAAGTGAAAACAGAATCCATGGATGGAAGAGAGACAACAAAGTGTAGAGCTGGATGAACAGAGCAGGCCGAGCAGCATCAGAGAAGCAGGAAGGCTGACGTTTCGGGCGTAGGCCCTTCTTCAGAAAATTTTCTAAAGAAGGGTCTAGGCCCGAAATGTCAGCTTTCCTGCTCCTCTGATGCTGCTTGGGCCTGCTGTGTTCATCCAGCTCTACACTTTGTTATCTCAGATTCTCCAGCATCTGCAGTTTCTACTATCCATGGATGGAAGGTTGGCTTCTGTGATGGTCTGGGCTGTGCACACAACTTCCTGTAGTTTCTTACAGCCCTGGGCATAGTGCTTGCCATACCAAGCAGTTATGCATCCAGGCAGTACGTTTTCTATGATGCAACTGTAAAAGGTGAGGGTTTTTATGGATATGCCAAATTTTCTAAGCTACCTGAGGAAGAAGAGGCATTCTTGACTGTTGCATCTACGTGGGAAGTCCAGGACGAGTTGTTGGTTAACATCACTTCCTAGGAACTTGCCATTATCAACCTTCTCCACCTCAGCTTCATTGATGTAGATGGGGCCATGTCCTCCCCCTTTCCTTCTGAAACCAATGATCAATTCTTTTAGTTTGCCAACATTGAGAGAGAGGTCGTTGTCATTACACCACAATACCAAGCCCTCTGCCCCCTTTCTGTATTTGGACACATCATTGTTTCTTCTCTGTCCTACCATGGTGGTGTTGTCAGCAAACTTGTAGATGGCGTTCGTTTGGAATTTGGCTACACATAGTGGGTGTACAGGAAGTACAGTAGGGGGCTGAGAACATATCTGGGAGGCTCCAGTGTTGAGAGGTATCATGGAGAAGGTGGAGTTGTCCAACTTCACTGATTGCAGTCTGTGGGTCGGGAAGCTGAGGATCCAGTTGCAGAGGGCAGATTTATGACTTCCTGTCATAAATCCACAATCATGATGGTGGGTAGCAAATGCATTCTTATACAGCTTGGTGATGAGTCAACTCAGAGAAGCCAAACCATGATCCCCACACTGTGAAGATTCAGTGATTGTACCATCCAGTAGGAACCTCAAGGGGTCCCTGTCTCCCTGTTTGGGACATCTGCCAGATGCAGCAGTTGCCAGATCAAAGATTAGATCGCATTTGCTCTTAAAATGTGAAACCAAAATATGTTCTGCTTCCTGGTCTAGTTTTACCACTCTACATATTACTAATTTGAATATGTAATGGGTGAGTCTCGACACCGTTGTGTGTGTGAGATGGGTAAAGCCACTTAAAATGATTGAAGGTCACTGGATACGAAACATTAATTCTGCTTACTCTCCACAGAAGCAGCCAAACATGCTGAGATTTTCCAGCAATTCCTGTTTTTATTAAAAGTAACCGTATTTGCAATTTGCCTACATGCCTGCAAATCATTGGTTGAGTTAAGGACTGGTCAGGACCCTGTTGTATCCCATAGGAATTCAATGACATGGCCTTCTCAACAAGAAGTCTTCCCACAATCTCCCATTTGGCACTACGCACTCACTGTGGAAAGGCCTGATATTGTCAGTGGGGATATTCGCTGTCCTGCTCTGTGATCGGATGTGTGCAAACAAGATCTTCCAGAGGTAGTGGCCTCTTATCTATTAGGTAGTCACAAAGAAGAACAATCTTCCCTCACAATTAGAACACAATTGCAGTGTTCTGTCTCTTCCACAAGGAGGCAGAAAAGATGAGTTAACTCCGTCTCAACTGAAACCAGGTCTTTCATTCCTCCTGGTGGATGGATCCCTCTTAGGCTTTGTTTTTTAACAAGGTTCATTTTCCCTGTTTTCTTTTGTTCTTAAGCTGGGCTTCCTGATGCTTCCAAATATGTGTTATGTGTTACACTTGGAGTAAATAGCTTCACAGACTTTCCTAGGTGCCTGAGCTGAATGTTCCATTAGGGTTCGTAAACAAATGCAGCACTATCATCAAGATTGTTTCTTTGCTGGGTCCCAAACATAGTTATACACTGGGCCCACAGTCAGGAGGCTAATGCCATCAGATGTTCCTGTTTCTGTTTTCTACATTTATTCAATATGCTCATGAGGTCCCTTCTCCCTAGGCAGTCAGTATTGCCTTCTCCATGCCTGGGACAGCTCTCGCATTCCTCCCCCTGCCGACCACCCCAGAGCTATGCTTTGTGGATCAGAAAGGGCATCACACATTGAATCACCTTAGCATGCAAGTTTCAGCTTCTCTATATCATGGACCTATGTAACCTCCTGTAATAGTGAGTGGCAGCAAACTGCTCATGAGGGTCATTGCCTGGTGAAAAGGTAGGTCTATCTCTCGTAATATCCCATAATTGTGTTATGGAATAAAGGGCATCGTACTGCATGTTCTGACCCTGCAATCCTGTTCGGACAGTCTGAAAATGACTCATCAGGTTTACTGGGCAGACTGCTTTAGTGCATCAGCTTGACCTCTGGCCCCAAAAGGGATTCACAGGAGCCTTTGGGGAATACTTCTTCTTGACCTCCTGTCCTGGAGGTTGAGATGCCTCCAGTATTTGGGTGTGTTGGACGAGAGTTGGTGACTTAGACAATATAGCCTGTATATGTGGATACCGAAAACATCCAAGTATGACAGAGGGGTGCCGGGGTCAAGATTATAATCATATCACTGCCCTAATCTGAACAGTATATGGCTTCATTTTCAAATGATCCCCAATTGGGGTTGCCCCTTTCATCCCCTGATTTCTGTTGTACTGGGCCAGACAAAATCTCTTTAAAATATAGTTGATACAGTGTGGAGCTGGAGGAACACAGCAGGACAGGCAGCATCAGAGGAGCAGGAGAGTCGACATTTTGGGCCTACCCTGTACTCCACACTGTATTGACTCTGACTCCCGTATCTACAGGTCTCGCTATCTCCTCAAAATATATTAAGAAGATCGTCTAGATCTTTATGTTAAAAGTAAATGTAAGGTGTTGTGTTCCAGGTACAATTCGAATTGGTCAAATTTACCGGGCTTGAAACAAAATGTACTTTTTTACATACACTATAATTAAAAAAGAAACAAATCAAAAATAAATAGAAAAGAGTTGACTTAACTATAGCTCTATTGATATGCTAAACAAAATTATATATATTTTAACCACTATTAATTAACTGTTCCAGTATTGCAACGTCTCATAAATGCACCCTTGGTAAAGACAAATTCAGTAAAATAGATTATCTCACATGCAATTCTAGCAACAGGAAGAGAGCCCCAGTTTTAGCTGTAAAAGACAGAGGAATAAGAGCTTCCACATCCAGCTTCAATATCCCAGCAACTGCTACGCAAAACCCTGTGGAGGTTAACCCCACCCATTCAGGTTGCTTTAATTGTTCCAACCTTAAGAGACACCACAAGGCCTCAAAAGCTGTATATTTTATTAGTTTTGGAGCAGACTGCTCCACACGTCTATCTCAACCTTTCATCATTAAAAAAAACCCAAAGCAAAATATACCTCTTAAAGCCATAGAATCATTACACCTGTCCCCTTCATAACAAATGAACCATCAATATACAAATGAAAACCGAAAGATGCAGATGCTGTAAATCAGGAACAAAAGCAGAAGTTGCTGGAAAAGCCCTGCAGGTCTGGCAGCATCTGTGAAGAAAAAACAGAGTTAACGTTTCGGGTCTGGTGACCCTTCCTCAGAACAGGTCTGACTTTTGAGGAAAGTTGGACCCAAAATGTTAACTTTGATTTTTCTTCACAGATGTAGCCAGACCTGCTGAGTTTTTCCAGCAACTTCTGTTTTTGTTCTATCAAAATACAAAGATGGCTTCATTTTTAAAACGCTTTGATCTTACTCTATTAGTACACTATGATACGTGTACATTACATTGACTCTAAGCAAGCAAACATTCATTACTACAGTCCTTTTCGGTCCATATTTCTCCGCCACCGAACACTTCCCGTCTTCCATCATCAGAGTCCGCAACAATATGTCAGCAACTATGTTCTGTCATCATGCCATATGTGTAAATTTCAAATTGAATGTCTGTAATGATTATCTCCATCTAAGCAGTTTAGTATTATTATCCTTAAATTTTTCAAAAACTTTAGTGGGTTATGATCAGTATATGCAATTCTCTCAGACATATTACTGACAATATAAATGTTGAAATGTTGCAATGTCAATGCCAAGCTCAAGATTTCCTCAATCATGGAATATTTCTGTTGATGATCGTTCAATTTTCTAGAAAGATGCTCAATAGATCTTTCTATCTTCTCGTCATCTTCTTGAAAGAGTACTGCATCGATACCCACATCACTTGTACCGATAGACACTTTGAATGGCTTTGCGTAACTAGGTGTGGCTAACACAGTGTCGTAATTAGCGCAGCTTTCAGCCTGTCAAATGCTTTCTGACATCTTCTGTCCAGTGAAATTTTCTGCACTTCTTCAACAAGTAAGTCAGTGTAGCAACCGCACTGGTATAAATCGATACAACATTCAATTAAAAACAAAACCCGCCCAATCCTGGGAATCGTAATATTTCCTCTTCATTGTTAGTATGGGAAACTCTCCAATAACCTTTGTTTTCACAATCGGTGGAGCCATCTTTCCATGCCAAATGATATGACCCTGGAATGTGATTTGGACCTTCATGTCTTTGAAATGTGGCTGGCACATTTTTCTTATCAAATGGCATGACTTTAAACTGGCACAGTCAATTTGGCATTACAAAAGCTGAAATTTGCTGTTTCGGATAAAGGTACCTGCCAGTATTCTCTGAGTAAATCCAACTTAGAAATATAAATTACTTGTCCCACCTTCTCAATATTGACTTACAAATATGGAATAGGATATGAGTCAGGTTTTGTAACTGCAATGACATTGTGATAGACCAAGCATCATCGTTGGGTACCATCTGGTTTCAGCACCATTACTCTGGGTGAGTTCAATTCACTGCAACTCACTTCAATTATTGCCTTTGAGCATGCATTCAATGTCTTTTTGAACCTGTGCCAACTTTAGATGGTTATGTCTATAAGAATGTTGCTTAATTGCAACTACATTTCCTATATCCACAGAATGCATAATCCGATTAGTGCTTACCAGCTTATTCCCATTTATCTCCTGATTGTGATTGTAATAACTCATTTGGGTCATTTTTATTTTCCTCTGGACGGTAACTCAATCATTTATCTTAATTTTTGAGAACTTCCTCATTGTCCAATTTAATTAGAGGAAAATCCAGTTCAGAATCATCTGAATTTGGTTCTTTTCTCTTGTGTTGGAATCAGTAACGCCTTCTCCATTTGCTTTCTTTCCTTACCAAACTACCCTTTTGCGCATATTCACATGACACACTCTGTATGATTTCTTTCTATCTGACATTCTTATCAAATAAGTTACCTCACTCAATTTCCTCTTTATTTGATAAGGCCCTCTAAACATCACCTTTAAAGGTTCACCAACTGCCCCACCCCTAACTGGTAGTAACACCAACATTTTATCTCCACTCGTAAAATTATGAATTTTTGATTTCTTACCTGCTTCCTGGTTCATCACACGCTGTGCTACTTTTGAATGCTGTCCAGTCAGCGCACCTGCTCTATTTAATCTTTCCCTAAAATTTGACACCATCCAAATATATCATCTCTGATCTCTGACTTGCCTAACTTTAGTCCAAATATGTCATCTCTGATCTCTGACTTGCCTAACTTTGGCCCACCAGTAACTTTGTTGTAAACTTTGACCCTTGATCTTATTGCATTTCTGTGGGAAGTCCATACCTCGTAAAAAAATTAGAGTGACTCTTCTACAATCCTTTTATCTGTGATATTGTGAAATGGAATGACTTCTGAAAATCTAGTAGACATATCCTTTATGGTCAACAGATACTGATTCCCACTTTGTGCTTTAGGTAGGGGTCCCACACAATCAATTAAGACTCTTGTGAAAGGTTCCCAAATGTGGGAATGGACATGAAGGGTGCAGAGTTTATCACTGTCTGATGTTTTCCAGTTATCTATTGAGTATTACATGTGTAGCAAACATCAACCATATCCTTATGCAGTTCAGGCCAATAAAAATATTTTTGTATTTTGGCTTGAGTTTTCCTCACTCCCAAATGACCTCCTACTGGTAATTCATATACTACCCACAACACCTCCTCTCCATAACTCCCTGCCCCAGTAATAAGACTTGATGAATGTCTGCCCATTTCTCCTCTGACTGAATATGTAATGGTCTCCATTTCTTCATTAAGATGTCATTTTTAAGATCGTAGCATTTTGGGTTACACTCATAATCCTCTCCTGTGTATGAGTTTTGATACAACAGCTTTAGTTTTTAATCTTACTGTTGTAATTCAGCTGATTTCACTCAATTAAAAAGACCTGACTTGTCCTCCATTTGTTCCCATTTTTTCTTAACCATTTGAGCAAACATGGTCTCTGATATTTGAACAACTTCAACTTCCTTATCCTTATTCTTTCTGTTCTCCTCCTGTTTCAACCTATGGCTTTGTGAGCTTGTTACTACACAGCCGGGAAAAATTACAGGATATACTAGCTGTAACACAGCAGTGCCTGTTTTTCCACTGGCTTTTCAACCAAAGCAGGCATCCCTCTTGCCAATGATGCAGCCATATCATTACCAAGGATAATCTGTGTTTCCAGAACAGAGACTTTCTCTATTACTGCTACCACCACTTCACCACGTTCCACCAGACTTGTCCAACCCCATCTTATACAATGGAACACTATCCTTCTCATCATGAATTCCACATATGACCATCTCTCTGGCAAAACTCTTTCAAATTACATACCTCTCACCTTTCACCATCAATGAAAAACTTGCTCCAGTATCTCTTAAAATCTTAATTTCTTTACCTGGACTGGAAGGTTTGAGTTATTAGGAGAGGTTGGATAGGCTGGGACTGTATTCAAGTAACATTTGCCAGCTGCACACAGTGTCAACTGCCAATTAATTGGATACTTGCCTATCACTTTGGGAGCATATTAATTTCTCCCTGCAGTGATATGGGAGTCTGCTTTTATGGTCCGAAATTGGTTTGACTCTTTTCCTTTAATGTTTTTAGTGATTTTCTTTGTATATATGTGGATCCATAACTAATTCAGAATCTATATTTATAACTATTGATTTACCAAGTAATTACTGTGAAATATAGTTATCTATGTCTTCTGTGTCAGCTGCAGCCTTCAATGTACAGAGCTGCTATTGTACTACTTGTTAAGACTACATTAATCAAATGTGAAATGATATTTTCTACGTCTTACACACATTCAGCAGCCTGGAGTAAGTACTGTCAGCCCTGTTCTCCTGTATTAGCCATGGGCATACGTAGGCCAATTTGTGCTCCTCAGTAATGGACAGCCCTGCCAATCCTCCTTTTGATTCCCCCTTAAGTGAATCACTAAGCACACAAGTATATAGTTACACATACCAGATAGGCTGTCTATGCAGGAATGGTTGCCTCAGGGAGCCTAACCAGCAGGGCTGCAGCAGAAGCCACCTGTTGGTGACAACATTAACTAAAAAATAAGTACAAAATAAGAACCATTGCTGTCCCTACTGAGGACTGCCTTCCAGTTGTGCCGGATCGTCTAAGGAGAAGCTCTGGTGAATTACCCATGCTGCCATTGTGGACAAGAAGGTGTTTACATGTCCTTTGTATGCCTTCTGATGCAGGGGGTTGGAAATTCACTAGTAAGCCACTGGTTGCTCTTTAACATTATACATAGACTCAAGCTTCTGCAGTTTTCTTCATTTCTATCCATCCTGAGATACTTCTTCAATATGTTTCCTTCTTTGTCAGTTTTATGAATGATTGTATCATTGAGTCATAACCATCTCCATATGCAAGTAGCCCCTCAGAGCTGCAATACCTATGGTACCAAACAGTAGAGCTCTAACAAATTACAGCATGTTCATCAGGCTTTACCTTTAGCTAATCCTTCCCTTCACTTTTTCCTATGTATCTGCATGTCATTATTTTTGGCCTTTTAACTGGATAAGCAGTGGTCTAGTTGTATTATCACTAGGCTATTAATCCAAAAACCCAGCTAAAGTTCTGGGGATAACAAAGTGTGAAGCTGGATGAACACAGCAGGCCAAGCAGCATCTCAGGAGCACAAAAGCTCTGGGGACCTGGGTTCAAATCCTGCCAGGGCAGATGGTTGAATTTGAATTCAATAAAAAGAGACTCGAATTAAGACTCTACTGATCATCATGAAATCATTGCTGATTGTTGGAAAAATCCATCTGGTTCACTAATATCCTCCAGGGAAGGAAATCCGCCAACCTCACCTGGTTTGGCCTACATGTGACTCCAGACCTACAGCAATAGGTTGACTTTCAGTTGCCCTCTGAAATGGCCTAGCAAGCCACTCAGTTGTACCAATCATTACAAAGTCTCAAAGAAATGAAATTGGACGGGTCACCTGGCATCGACCGAGGCATCGGAAAAGACAACAGCAGAAACAGCCCTGTCGACCATGCAAAGTCCTCCTAACTAACATCTGGGAGTTAGTGCCAAAATTGGGAGAGTTGTCTCACAAACTAGTTAAATAAAAGCCTGACAGTCGTATTCACAAAATCATACCTTACAATGTACCAGACACCACCATCACCATCCCTGGATATGTCCAGTCTCACCAGCAGGAGAAACCCAGCAGAAGGGGTGGCACAGTAGTATACAGTTGGTACGGTGTTGCTCTAGGAGTCCTCAACATTGACTCCAGACCCCATGAAGTCTCATGGAAACCTCCTGTTGATTACTATATACTGTCAGCTGATGAATCAGTGTTCCCCAATGTTGAACAACGCTTAGAAGAAGCACTGAGGATGGCAAGGGCACAAAATGTACTCCTGGTGGGAGATTTCAATGTCCACCACTAACAGTGACTTGGTAGCAGTATTACTGATCGAGCTGGTTGGGCCTGAAAGGACATACCTGCTAGACTGGGTCTGTGGTAGGTGGTGAGGGAACTGACCAGAGAGAAAAAACATACTTGACCTCATCCTTACCAGTCTGCTGGCTGTATTGTATCTGTCCATGACAGTATCGGTAAGATTGACCATTGCACAGTCCTTGTGGAGATGAAGTCCCACCTTCACAATGAGAATACCTTCCACTGTGCTGTGTGGCACTATCACTGTGCTAAATGGGACAGACTTTGCACAGATCTAGCAACTCAAGACTAGGTATCCATGAGGCGACGTGGGCTGTCAACAACTGCAGAATTGTAGTCCAACACAATCTGTAACCTCATGGCCCAGCATATCTCCCACTCACCCATTACCATCAAGCCAGGGGATCATCTTTGGTTCAATGGAGAGTGCAGGACGGCAGGCCAGGAGCAGCAACAGATGGGGAATCAACCTGGTGTAGCCACCAGACAGGACTACTTGCACACCAAATGGTGAAAGCAGCAAGTGGTAGACAGAGCTAAACGATCCCAGAACTAATGGATTAGATCTAAGCTCTGCAGTCCTGCCACATCCACTTGTGAATGGCATTGGACAATTAAACAACTCACTGGAGGAGGAGGCTCCACAAATATCCCCATCCTCAATGATGGAAAAACTCAGCACATCAGTGCAAAAGATAAGGCTGAAGTTTTCGCAGCAATCTTCGGCCAAAAGTGCCGAATGAACGATCCATCTCGGCCTCCTCCAGTGGTCCCAAGCATTACAGATACCAGTCTTCAGCCAATTTGACTCACTCCATGTGATATCAAGAAATGGTTGGAGACAGTGGATACTGAAAAGACTACGGGCACTGACAACATTCTGGCAAAAGTACTGAAGACTTGTGCTCCAGAACTTGCCACTCCCCTAACAAAGCTGTTCTAGTACAGTTACAACACTGGTATATACCCAAGAATGTGGAAGATTATCCAAATGTGTCCTGTACACAAAAAGCAGAACAAATCCAATCCGGCCAATTACCGCCCCATCAGTCTACTCTCAATCATCAGCAAAAAGATGAAGGTGCATCAAAAGTGCTCACAAGCAGCACCTCTCCAGTAATAACCTGCTCAGTGATGCCCAGTTTGGGTTCCACCAGGGCCAATCAGCTCCTGGTCTCATTACAACCTTGGTTCAAATGTGGACAAAAGAGGTGAATTCCAGAGGTAAGGTGAGAGTGACAGCCCATGATATCAAGGCTGCATTCGACTGAGTGTGGCATCAAGGAGCCCTAGCAAATCAATGGGTATCAGGGGCAAACTCTCCTGTGGTTGGAATCATACCTGACACATAGGAAGATGGCTGTGGTTGTTGGAGGTCAATCAACTCACCTCTAGGACATCTCTGCAGGAGTTCCTCATGGAAGTGTCCTCAGCCCAACCTTCTTCAGCTGCTTCATCAGTGACCTTCCCGCCATCACAAGTTCAGAAGTGGGGATGTTTGCCAATGATAACACAATATTCAACACCATTTGTGACTCCTCAGATACTGAAGAAATCCATATTCAGATGCAATAATATTTGGACAATATCCAAGCTTGGGCTGACAAGTGGCAAGTGACATTCACTCTATACAAATGCCAGACAATGACCATCACGAATAAGAGACAAACTAACCACCACCCCTTGACATTAAATGGTGCTACCATCACTGAATAGTCCACTGTCAACATCTTGGGTGTTACCATTGACCAGAGACTCAACTGGACTCACCACATGAACACAGAGCAGGCCAGAAGCTAGGAATACTGCGGCGAGTGACTCATCTCCTGACTCCTCAAAGCCTGTCCACCATCTACAAGGCACAAGTTAGGAGTGTGATGAAATACCCCCCGCTTGCCTGGATGAGTGCAGCCCCAACAACACTCAAGATGCTTGACACCATCCACGACAAAGCAGCCTGCACTACAGCTACAAGCATTCACTCCCTCCACCACTGAGGCTCAGTAGCAGCAGTGTGTAATATATACAAGATGCCCTGCAGAGATTCATCAAAGACCCTCAGACAGCATCCTCCACCCATGATCATTTCCATCTAGAAGGACAAGGGCAACAGACATATGGGAACACCACCTCCTCTAAGTTCCCCTCGAAGCCTCTCACTATCTTGACTTGGAAATATATCGTTGTTCCTTCACTGTCACTGGGCCAAAATACAGGAATTCCCTCCCTAATAGCACTGTGCGTCAACCTACAGCAGGAGGCCTGCAGCGGTTCAAGAAGGCAGCTCACCACCACCTTCTCAAGAGCAGCGAGGGATCGGCAAGAAATGCTGGCCCACCAGCGATGCCCACATCCCACAAATGAATAGAGATAAAAAAGCTCACTATCATCATTTTAAAGTCAGTTTCTCTGTGGATTATGTGTCAGTATTTTATTGTTTAAGCTATGTTTTTATGCTCTTCCAAGCCACACTAATCCATTTGTCAAACAGGTGTATGTGTCTGAGAACCGTTCTTCAGTGCAATTTTTTTATTATGCATTCCCTCATGTTTGTTACCTCTGAGACAACAATCACTTTTGCGCACTTACATCAGTATCCCAAGGCCATGTCATGCATTTTTGACTTTCGTATAATCTTATCAAAAGATCAATGAGATTTTACTTTTTTGTCCACATATAGTCCCGATGCCTCAGGTAGTGTCTTGACCACCAGGTTTAGTCCTCTTAAAAGGAAAGACAAGTACACAAACATCACCAAGAAAAAGCTATCAGTTTTATACTCTCATCTAAACTTCCTTTTCACTAAATTGCATGTTAACTTCAATTGCTGTTTCAAACTATTACTTCATCTCATCCAATTTTGTAATTTAACTATTACTACCAATCTAATTCCAGAACTCTGGAGAGATTTATAGCCCATGGAACGTCATCTTATTATATTTTAAAACACAAGTCAAACATTTCTGTTTGATTCAGGCAAAAGCATATCTTACTTGTTCCTGTTCTAAGATGACCCACATTTTTTAAAGTTACTTGATATTTGATGTATCTCTATGTATGTTTGTCCAAATTCAAAATTCTGCTTAAGACTGTAAGACATAGAACATAGAACATAGAACATTACAGCACAGCACAGTACAGGCCCTTTGGCCCTCGATGTTGTGCCGACCTGTCATACTGATCTCAAGCCCATCTAATCTACACTATTCCATGTACATCCATATGCTCATCCAATGATGACTTAAATGTACCTAAAGTTGGCGAATCTACTACCGTTGCAGGCAAAGCGTTCCATTCCCTTATTACTCTCTGAGTAAAGAAACTACCTCTGACATCTGTCCAATATCTTTCACCCCTCAATTTAAAGCTATGCCCCCTCATACTCACCATCACCATCCCAGGAAAAAGGCTCTCCCTATCCACCCTATCTAACCCTCTGATTATTTTATATGTTTCAATTAAGTCACCTCTCAACCTTCTTCTCTCTAATGCAAACAGCCTCAAGTCCCTCAGCCTTTCCTCGTAAGACCTTCCCTCCATACCAGGCAACATCCTAGTAAATCTCCTCTGCATCCTTTCCAAAGCTTCCACATCCTTCTTATAATGCGGTGACGAGAACTGTACGCAATACTCCAAGTGCGGACGCACCAGACTTTTGTACAGCTGCAGCATAACCTCTTGATTCCGGAACTCGATCCCTCTATTAATAAAAGCTAAAACACTGTATGCCTTCTTAACAGCCCTGTCAACCCGGGCGGCAACTTTCAAGGATGTGTGTACATGGACACTGAGATCTCTCTGCTCATCTACACTACCAAGAATCTTACCATTAGCCCAGTACTTTGCCTTCCGATTACTCCTACTAAAGTGCATCACCTCACACTTGTCTGCATTAAACTCCATTTGCCACCTCTCAGCCCAGCTCTGCAGCTTATCTATGTCTCTCTGCAACCTACAGCATCCCACACATAGGAGTGGAAGAAAGCCATTCGGCCCATCGAGTCCACTCCTCCATTTAATCATGGCTGATGAGAATTTCAACTCCACTTCCCTGCACTCTCCCTCAATTCCTCAATCCCTGTTTAATCCCTCAAAGTCACTATAAGTGTAACACAGTTTAGTGATTTTGAGATTCCTGACACTCACTACATTTAATGTTTTCACAATAGTTCTCCACCTACTGAGATGTGTTGTTAAAGAATGCCGTGATGGGTTGAGGATGCTTCATCCAGCACCGTATTGCAATTTTGAAAGTCTGAAGACAGGTTCAGAAGTTTGAAGCAAAAGTCTTTGCTGGCAAAAGTCTTCAGTATGTTCAATTCTCTGAAAAACAAAACTGCATCCATCTATTCCACTTCAAGCTGAAAGGGTTAATTAGCAACAGTTTACCACTGGCTTAAACTGCAAGGTGAAGATTTCTGAATGTAATTGTGTCAAGCACCACTCTTCTTCCTGTAAGGAAGTGTGTATAATTAACAAAGGAAAAGCCCACCTCTTTTGTTAGATTCTCCTTTTTTAAAAGCTCCTTGATATCAGTTTTCTCAGACTTTAGAATATAGCATCAGAATTTGTGCAAAGAGAATTGCATTTCCAAAATTCCAATTCCCTTTTTACTTGGATACTTTCACACCAAAGCACATTTTCAATGAACAAATTTTACTATCCAGAATTAAAGATTCACTCGTGTTAAAGCAACACTTGGAAGTTCACTCTGGCCAGAAAATGAAATTTCAAACATGATAATTTTCAATTCCAAGAGGTAAATTTTTGCCAAGCCTTAAGAACTAAATTTTTAAATGAACATTTTTGCAGATTTTTGCTTTACACTACCACTGATAGTTCCATTAACGGACATTATATTAACCATTACTCTTTCTAATCACCATAGATTGCCAAAATGCAAATTTTTCCCTGTCTCTCTGTCCATGTCTCTCTCTCTTTCTGTCCTTGTCTCTCTCTCTCTCACTCTCTCTCTCTCTGTCCATGTCTCTCTCTCTCTTTCTCTGTCCATGTCGCTCTCTGTCCATGTCTCTCTCTCTCTCTGTCCATGTCTCTCTCTCTCTCTCTGTCTCTGTCCATGTCTCTCTCTCTCTCTCTGTCCCTCTCGAATTCGATAAATTCCCAGATCTCGAGCTCCAGGGGATGGAAACACAAATATTACATGAGAAAACATTTATCAAGCAACGCACAAAGTTGCATTCAAACCAGATCACAAAGAGTTAACTCTTAGTTCAGTAAACACAGTACAGAAAGCTGGCCTCTCTCTCTCTTTTTCCTTTGTTTAAAGTCATCAGTAACTGGCAGTATTTGCACCACATCTATCAGGTGAGGATTGTGAATACCCCTCAGCTATTCCAGTTTCTACCAGGTCTTTAAGAACTCCCTCCAAAGGGGTAGTTCTTTGGATCATTTGACCACTGTATTTGGTGGTACAGGGTCATCTCTGTGCCAGTCAGCCCATTCATATTTGTATTCAATCCTGCACCCTTTTTGCTGGGACCGGGCTTTGCTGTAAGGGGGCTAAATGGGGCCCCTCATCACTGCTGGAGTCAGTGGAGGATTTGGCTCTCTCTCCCACCTCCGCTGTCTCTGTATTTCGTATTTCACTTTCCAATTGGCGGGGTGGTAGAGTGGTCTTCTACCAGGCTCTGGAATAGTAGAGTTAGGAAGAGTTAGTTGGAGATTTGGATTCTTTTGTGGGGAGGCTTCCTCCCATTCTTCCTCGTTCCTGCATTTAAATTCCACACAGACAGCCTTCAATTGGCTTTACAGCTCTGCTTTTTCCCTGTCATGACTTCTGTATTATCTCATTCCATTGTTGGGTCTGTCCCATTAGGACCAAAGATCAATGGGTTTAGTCCATTTCCTTCATTTGTGTGGTCTTTCCTCAAACCCTTTTAAAGTCATGCAAGGACCAATCTCTTATGGAGTTATTGTAATATTGGCTGATTTCCACAAGGTTTTAGGTAGGTTGAATTGTTGGTCTATATAATTATTCAAGTTCTGTAAAATTTATCTTCTGATATATCAGGTGGGACTCGCCTACCTTTACTTGTGGGGAGTTCTTGTTTCTTTTCTCCGCCATTATTTCTAATGACTATCAGTTTCAATGGGTTTTGAATTGTAGGCTAGCCACATGGCTGCGGCACCAGAGATATTATTTTCTCAGCTGAGTGGTGGGGGTCAGAGATGTCATTTCTTCAGCCAGCGGTGGAGGGGGCTAGAGGTATTATTTTCTCTGCCAAGTTATACATCTATTAGGGGACATTGAGCTGTATAGCACTTGGAAAATTTCAAAATTATATGAAAGATAGACTGAATTTACACAAGCCACCAAGAACTTTTAAAAGGAGGAATTCTTACCTCCAGGGGCCGGTGTAAGTCTCTGATGAAGGGTCTAGGCCCGAAACGTCAGCTTTTGTGCTCCTGAGATGCTGCTTGGCCTGCTGTGTTCATCCAGCCTCGCATTTTATTATCTTGGAATTCTCCAGCATCTGCAGTTCCCATTATCTCTGCCAGTGTAAGTCTATTGTCCACAATTTAATCCTTTATTTCTCCAATGACCCTGCTCGCAGTACCAAATTGTTAGATGTCATATTTTCTAATGAGAGTCTGAGTCTGGTGGTAGATTCAGATACAAGTTTATTTTGGTCCAACTTCATTACAGCTTCAGATTTTCTTAGCAGTAAAGCACACACAAAGCTTCAGACTGTCTTAACTTCTACAGTTTAAATTTAGAGCACACACACATTCCTTTGATTATTATTGGTCAGTGGAGCTGAGTTAACTCTTTGTAATTTGCTCCTTGGTAAAGCATACACAGGAATAGGTGGATGGGTTAGTAAGTTTGCAGATGACACTAAAGTTGGTGGAGTGGTGGACAGTGTGGAAGAATGTTGCAGGTTGAGGGAGACTTAGATAAACTGCAGAATTGGGCTGAAAGGTGGCAAATGGAGTTTAATACGGATAAATGTGAGGTGATTCACTTTGGGAGGAGTAATAGGAAGGCAGAATACCGGGTCAATGGAAAGATTCTTGGTAGTATGGATGTGCAGAGGGATCTTGGTGTCCATGTACATAGATCCCTGAAAGTTGCCACCCAAGTTGATAATGCTGTTAAGAAGGCTCACAGTGTGTTAGGTTTTATTGGTAGAGGGATTGAGCTCCAGAGCCGTGATGTCATGATGCAATTGTACAAAACACAAGTGCGGCCTCATTTGGAATATTGCGTGCAGTTCTGGTCGCCCATTACAGGAAGGATGTGGAAGTATTGGAAAAGGTGCAGAGGAGATTTACCAGGATGTTGCCTGGTCTGGAGCGCAGGCCCTACGAAGAAAGGCTGAGGGACTTGGGTCTGTTCTCATTGGAGAGAAGGAGGCTAAGAGGGGACTTAATAGAGACATACAAGATGATCAGAGGATTAGATAGGGTGGACAGTGAGAGTCTTTTTCCGAGGATGGTGACTTCAGCTTGTACAAGGGGGCATAGCTACAAATTGAGGGGTGCTAGATTTAAGAAAGATGTCGGAGGCAAGTTCTTTACTCAGAGAGTGGTAAGGGCTTGGAACGCCCTGCCTGCCAAAGTAGTTAACTCAGCCACATTAGGGGCATTTAAACAGTTCTTAGATAAGCGTATGGATAATGATGGGATCGTGTAGGGGGAGGGGCTTAGATTAGTTCACAGGTCGGTGCAACATCGAGGGCTGAAGGGCCTGTTCTGCGCTGTATTGTTCTAAGTTCTATATATACAGTTCAAGCTTGCCTCAGCAAAATGACAAAGAGATGGATGGACTTGTGGTCCACCCCCTGGTCCTTCATGATATTTTCCAGACTCAAATCCCTTTTTGAGGTTTTTAATAATGGATACTGTAGTCAAGTAACATTTGCCAGTTGCACTATGTTAACTGCCAATTAATTGGATACTTGTCTATCACTTCAGGTCCTCATTCATTTCTCCCTGCAATGATATGGGGGTCTGCTTTTATGTTCTGAAACTGGTTTGAATCTTTTCCTTTAATGCTTTTAGTGACTTTTTTTGTATATATATGGATTTATAACTAATTTGGAAGCTATATCTATAATTACTGATTAAATGACTAATTAGTGTGAGATATTCCAATCTATATCTTATGCATCAGCTGCAACCTCCAGTGGACAGAGGTGCTACTGTTCTACTTGTTAAGGCTACATTAATCAAATGTGAAATGTTATTACCTATGTCTTATACATGTTCAGCAGCCTTGAACATGTTGCTGTTAACCCTGTTCTGCTGCAGCAGTCATGCATAGCTGCAATCCGTTTTGTGCTGCTCAGTTGTGGGCAACCCTAACATCTGCTCTGATAGGGATGCAAATACTTCACTGACTCTACCTACCAAATTCATTTGGATCAATATTAGCCATGTAGTCACTGGCTATTTTATTTGTTTAGGCACTTTCTCAAATGAAATGAGAAAAGGCTTCTACATCATTATCATTGAACTTAGGAAACACTTGGATATAATTAAACAGGCCTTTAGCTACTATGGTAATGCTCTCCATCACTGTCCTCATCACTACTCCTAATTTTCACCCCTACCTCCATCATTTTAAGACCATTTTGAGTTTTCAGTTCCAACCCCTGAAGATCCAAACTGTCTTCCTCTCTTTCTTCTGCTAGGGCCTTTCTTGCCTTTATTTTGTTCTGCTACAGCTGTTCCTTCTTTTTCTTTTTCCCTTGCCATTGCCTCAAATTTAAACACTTCATTTGCATTTGAATTTTAGCCATTCACAAAGATGCCGAAGGCATTTCTGCCAATCATAAATGTTGAGCTGTTGCTGCAATTACGTACCTTCTCTCATGGACAAAGGGAGTTGCAACTCTAGCTTGTCTGCCAATTTCAAACACTTTGCCTTGCTCAATATATGTAAACCACCAAAGTGACTTTCTGCATCCAGGAAACTCTTAGTGACTGAAGCAAGGCCCACGCTATTCAAACCAACCAAATTCAACATCAAAAAAGAAAACACCAGCCACTGCCTTTGAATCTAATAACTGTAAACCGAACCTGGAATTAGAGATTTTGATTCTGGACGGGTCCCCAATTTGTTATGGACCAAACTAACATTCTCGAAATATATTAGGAAGATTGTCTAGAGCCTAACTTTGTCTTATTTGTGTAAAGTGTAAAGTGTTGCATTCCAGATGCAATTCAAAGGCTTGAAACAAAAGATACTTTATTTGTATACCTTAATTAAAATACAGACAAAATAAAAAAGAAAAGAATTAGCATGACTGTGACTCAATCAAACTGCTTGACAAAATATTATATATATTAACAACTCCTAATTAACTGTTCCAGTAAGGTATCATCCCATAAATACACCCTTGGTAAAGACAAATTCAGTGAAATAGATTGTCTCACATGCAATTCTAGCAACAGGAAGAGAACCCCAGCTTTTAATTGTAAAAAAGAGAGAAATAATAGCTTCCACATCCAGCTTCAAAAACCCAGAAACTGCTTCTAAAGGCTAAAACTAAAAAAAAATTCCTGGTCTGTGGGAGGTTAACCCACCCATTCAGTTTGCTTCTCTTGTTCCAAATTTAAGGAAAAACCCAAGGCCTCACAAGCTGTTTACTTTATTGGCTTTATAGCAGACATCGTTGCATGTCTGACTCAGGCTTTCCTCATTAAAAAAAGGAGAAAATATAGCTCTTAAAGCCATTGTGTTATCATACTGTACAGGTTCTAAAGTACAGCAAAACTGTCTGTAGCTGGAAAACTGTGATTTCAAGGCATCAATTTATCGTTGGCATTTAGAATGATCAACATTCTGCATTTGTTGCTCAAGTAGCACTTGATGCAATATTTTAAATGCTGCCTGGAGATTCTGTGACTTCTTGGCATTTCTGTTGGCTGTATCAAATTAACATTGATCATTTAAGAGGTAAACTATGTTCTCCTGATTGGCCATCTCTAGGGATTTAATTCTGTGTTTTCCAATTGGAAAATTGCCCTTTCTTGACTGACGTCCTTTAACGTATCAAGTTTCTGGTTTAGCTCTAATTTTCTGAATTAAACTCACTGTTGTCAGCATTTCTCTGTTTGAACGCATGCTTCACACTATCAATTCTCCACATAAACTTTCCCAAGGACTTCTTAATTGACTCTAACAAATGATCTGATGCACCCTGACTTGTAACACCACAAGCTCCCCAATACTCTCTCCACTTCGGCAGTTTCATATTCAAATATAGCTTAACCAAATTCTCCCATTCAAGTTGTTTGCAATGATTTTACAACAAAGCTTCTATGTGAAATTCAATAAAACTAAAATTTCAATGTTCCAATTAAATCTGAAAGGTGGTGTTTCAAATTCCTGTGAAATATTTTGTATTTGAAGTGTCTTCAAGCAGTTTATTTCTCAAAAATGCTTTTACCAAAGTTCTCTTACATTATGAGACAAATAAGGGACTGCAGTTCTTTGTGGGTCCCTGATCCTGTATTTGGTATCCTTGCCTATTTTTCTCTCCCTCTCTGTCCCTCTCCCTCTGTTGCTCAAGCATTTATCATAGAGACATGGGAGTCATCCGGGGCTGGGGTCCTGTTGGATGTAAAAATAACTGAGTGAAAAGAAACTACAAATAAACAGTAATTTTTTGGCAGGAGGAAGGTTTATAGTGGAGATTGCTACAGATCAGTGTTTGGATTTTTGTTCTTCCTGACAAATTAATGACATAGATCTTAATATATAGGGCACAATGTCAAAATGTGTGGGTGATTCGAAACTTGGAAGCATTAGTGTGGAACATCAAAAAGATTAGTTAGTGGAATGGGCTGACAGATGGCAATATTAGTTAACATGTATATGCAAGAGGATGAATGTATATTATTGGTGTCATAGAGTCGTGGAGTCACAAAACATGGAAACAGGCCCTTCAAACTAACTCATCCATGCTGTTCAGGTTTCTGAAACTGAACTAGTCCCATTTACTTACAACCATATCCCTTTAAACATTTCTTATCAATGCGCCTATACAAATGTCTTTTAAACATTGTAATTTTATTTGCCTCTGTCACTTCCTCTGGCAGTTCATTCCCCATACACACCATCCCTCTGTATGAAAAAGTTATCCTTGAGTCTTTTTAAATCTTTTCACTCTCACCTTAAACAAATCCCTCTGAACTGGGGAAAAGACCTTGGCTATCATTGGGTCAGGCATTTTTCAAATGCTTGTTTATAGGATCTTGCAGCCGCAAATTAGGCCTTGCAGGTTTCTGATGAAACGTCAACCTGAAATGTTAATTGTTTCTTAATTCACAGAAGCTGCCCTGATCTGCGGTGTATTTTTAGCAGTTTCTGTTTTTCTTTGGCCTTTTGTCATAAATTTTAGATATTTTTAATCAACCTGCTCAGGGATGTTATGACACACCTCTGGAACAGGTGAGGCCGAACCCAGGCCTTCTAACTCAGTAGTAGGGACTCCACCCCTTGGTGCTGGCGTTGTACTAGGAATGATAAGAAATGTAGCAAGCAAGATTGATAAGTGCACATAAAAATGAGTCACCATATTATTGCACCTGGTTTCACTGACTAACAATGTGGTTTCTCAGTATTTTCACTAAGGGGAATTTCTCAGTTCATTCAGTAGAGACACAATATTAGTGAAGCTGTCCAACAATATTAAAATGTAATATGAAGTAGAAAGCTTATATTATGTAATATAGTTTATGGACTAAAGTGAGTATAATTGAAAGTTGTTTTTATATCATTTAGATTTATTCTTTCTGATGATACATAAATTATTGACAGAAAATACTTTCACTAAGTCTGGGTTAGTTAGATGCCTAAGACAAAATACAGTACCAGTAAGAAACCACACAGAGTTGTGAACACATGCAGGCCATCACACAAGCCAATCTCCCAACCATTGACTCGATCTACACTTCCCATTGCTGTGGAAAGACAACCAACATCATCAAAGACCCCTCCCACCCTGATTATACTCTCTTCCAACTTCTTCTGTCAGGCTGAAGATACAAAAACTCAAACACACATACCAATAGGTTCAAGAAGAGTTTCTTCCCTGCTGTTATTAGACTGCTGAATGGACCTGTCAAACTTCACATCCGATGTTAATCTTGCTTCTGTGCACCTCCTGTGCAGTGTAACCTTGGTCTGTTTAATCACCCTATTGTCTGTATGTCCTTGCATGTTATGATTTATCCATACTACACACAAAACAAAACTTTTTTCAATGTACTGATGGTGACAATGTACATGTGACAACAATAAATCAAATTAAATCAAATACTGTGGATTCTTAATTCTGAATTAAAAATAGACAACGCAGGTCAAACTGTATCTGCAGATCATTGACTGAAAACATTGACCCCTGTTTTTCTTGTGCCAGAAGACTGAAGGATGGCTAAAGTTGTGCTTTTATTTAAGACAAGCTGGAAGGAAAAGCCTGGAAGCTATAAACTTGTGAGTCTGACATCAGTGGTGGGGTAAGTTGTTGGAGGTGATTCTGAGATAGGCGACTTACATGCATTTGGAAAGGTAAGGAATAATTAGGGAAAGTCAGCATGGTTTTGCGTGAGGGTAATTGTGTCTCAAAACTTGAAAGAGTTTTTTGAGGAAGTAACCGAAAGGATTGATGAAAGCAGAGCGATAGACATTGTTTACCTGAACTTCAGTAAAGCCTTTGAAACGGTTCCGCGTGGTCGACGAATTAGTAAACTTAGATCACATGGGATTTAGAGTAAGCTTGCTAATTGGATATAAAATTGGCTTTACAATAGGAGACAGAGGGTAATGGTGAAGGATTCTTTTTTGGACTGGAGGCTTGTGACCAGTGGTATTTCACAAGAATTGGTCGATCAATTGGGTCGATGGACTGAGGAGTGACAGATGGAGTTTAACTTAGATAAATGAGAGGTATTATAGTTTGGTGAAACAAACAAGGGCAGGACTTATCCAATTGATGTTAGATCCCTGTCCTGTTGCCCTGTTATAGGAAGGATATTATTAAACTGGAGGAGGGTTCAGAAAAGATTAATCAGGACATCGCAGGGAATGGAGGGTTTGAGCTATAAGAACAGGCTGAAATTCTTTCACTGGAGTGTAGGAGGTTGAGAGATTATCATATAGAGTTTTATAAAATCATGAGGGTCACAGATAAGGTGAATAGCAAATGTCTTTTCCCTAAGATGGGGCGTTCAAAACTAAAGGGCATATTTTTAATGTGAGAGGAGAAAGGTTTAAAAATGTCATGAGCAGCAACTTTTTAAACAGAGTGGTCGTTGTTTAGAATGAACTGCCAGACGAAAGATGCGGTTACAGTTACAACATTTAAAAGACATTTGGATAAGTACATGATTAGGAAAGATTTGGAGAGAGTATGGCTGAACTTTGGCAGGTGGAACTATTTTTGTTTAGGAATGTGTACAGAGTGGCCTAGTTGGACCGAAGGGTCTATTTTCATGCTGTATGACTCTATGGCTCTATGATGACATCTAACCTGCTGACTACTTCCAGCAATTTCTGCATTTATATGTATCATTCATTAACCATTTATTAAGCATTCATGTGGTTAACTGCTCACATTTGAGCAACAATAAAAAATTTACAGTCATTTATCTACCAAAGTATATGAATTAGGTAATTTAGAGAAACATGAGTGGTACCCATGTTAAAGTGCATCAAAGATAGACTCAGACTAGACCAGTATAATACAGAAAGGAACTTCCACTGGAACTTGAAACTTAAGAAAGACCAGAAACAGTCATTATGCCAACTACTTTCAATAAGAAGACTTTAGCTTAAATCAGCTCAATGATAAAAGCTGGCCTGAATTTTTCTTCTAAAATTTCAACTATTATTTCAGAGGATAACTTTACTATATGCATCATACCATTTAACTAATGTGAGGCTTGAAGTACAATGACATGGTGCTTTGGACAACTATTCAGAGAGCCGAAACATTAAATCTTTTTTTCTTCACAGATGCCGCCAGACCTGCTGAGCATTTCCAGCAACTTTGTTTTTATTCAGATGCAGAATTTAGTCCTGTGCCTCACACATTCCAAAATTAGGCTTGCCAAAGAATTTTATCACTCTAGCCATTTCAGAACACTTTAGCTTTCATGTAATCTTCTGTTCATATCATTAGTGTGCTCTCTGTACTCTTGTCCATATCTGCATATGAATCAATGAGTCATAATATAAATAATCTGATTCTAGCAATTTGAATACTATTGACTCTGCACCATTCTGAAAGGATTAGTCAGTTTATTTGTAGCAATAGATACAATGTTTATGCCTCCTGCTTGGTTTGTTAGCTTTAATCTAATTCCTGAATTATATTACTAGCTGTATAACTATCAGCAGATGCAGCATGCAATAGATGCAGAGCTAAGCCTTGTCACAACCAATGGATCACATTTAAGTTCCACAATCCTGCCACATCCAGTTGTGAACAGTGATGGATAATTAAACAACTCACTGGAGAAGAAGGTTCTACAAATATCCATATGTTCCAATGATAGGGATGCCTAGCACATCAATGCAAAGCATAAGGCTGAAGCATTTGCAATTATCTTCAACCAGATGTGCCTAGTGGATAATCTGTCTCAGCCCCTTCCTGAAGTTCCCACCATCGCAGATGCCCATCTTAAACTAATCTTTTCAACACTTCATAGCTATGAGCCCTGACAACTTTCAGGCAATAGTTGTGATGATGTGTGCTTCAGAACTAGATGTACCCCAGCCAAGCTATTTCAATACAGCCACAACCATGACATAAATTGGATAATTTGGAAAATGCAGGACAAATCCAACTCAACCATAAAGCCTAGCCACCATCTACCAGGTATAAGTCAGAAGTGTAAGAGATCACCCTCAACTTGCTTGGGTTGTTGCAACTTGAATGCTCCCGTCACTCAGCACCACCCAGGACAAACAGGCTGCTCAAGTCTTCGATTACATTCAACACTCTGTCACCTCAGCACTGATGCACAGTAAAGGAGTGTTTGTCACGTATAACATACTCTGCAGTAACTCAGCAAGATTCCTTTGACAGCACCTTTCAAACCCACAACCTACCATTTAGAAGGACAAGAGAAGCAAATGCATAGCTCCGCTTGCAAGTTCCCGTTCAAGTAACACACATTGCCACTCACTTATTGTCCCTCAGTTAGAACCCAGGAAATCTCCCTTACAGCACTATGAATGTTTCTACACTGCAAAGACAGCAATGGCTCAAGAAGGCAGATCACCAGCACCTTCTCCAAACTGGCCTAGGCATGGACACTCACAAACAATGCACAACTGAAAAACTAATAATCCAGTTAGATTATTGGTTCAAATTATCCATTAATACTATTGGACAACTTTGCCAATATGTGTATGTGTGCTTAAAAGTGTGGCAGGATGATACAAGTTGATTGAGTCAGCAGAGCAATTTAAGCCTCTGGGCAAATCTTTGGCTCTATTTTTGTTGGATAAGAGGTAAGTAAACCCAAAATAAAATAAATTATTTGTCATGCTTATTTAGTAAAAGTATTTATTTCTGTCACCCTGTGTTATCCCCAGCAGCTCATAACTTTCTAAACTGTATGCTTTAGTGATGAGTAGTTATAATCAGTCAATGTCACCCACACTACCCATTGCTTCCACATTTCTCTAAGGGACCAATAATCAAGTGACAGTTTTAATCACTTAAATACAGTCAGCATCACTTAAAGGCAAAATGCATATTATCTGCAAGAATGAAAGGATAATTTATTTGAAGAGGACTGTCTGCAAAGATCTGAAGATCATGGTTTCATACTTTCTGAAGCTGTGTTGGAGGGTTAGTTTTGTGCAGTCTTCTGGAATTATTCAGGCAGTGGGGTGAAAAGCTTCAATAAAGCTTTTTTCTGATTTGGAATAGCTCACAGTTTAAGTCAGATCTACAGCCATGCCCAGGTTCCTGACAAAATCTATAAGCCGTAAGTTGATTGCCCTTGCTGCTTATTGTCTAGCCAACATCTTGAAAGACTGGCTGGCAATAAAACTAGCTTGTAGGACTGACACAGGATGTAAGAGTCAGTACTGTCAGTGACCAGAACTTCAGAAGTTCAAAATCATACAGAATTCAGAAAACCAAACGTTCTGTTCATACAATCAAACTATTTGAGCTATCCAACGGTCTGCTTGACAATAGTCCTAGTGGTCTCATAGCTCAGGTTGTATCTTAGTTCAGGGGGCAAGTATTGACATTGGCATTGATGCTATGATCCAGACTTTAAGCATAGCTTTTGTCATCAATGTTTTAAATAGATGCATACAAAGAAAGGCTTGGGTTGATATAGCATATTTCACATATTAAGACATCCCATAGTGATCTGCAGTCATTTAAGTACATTTGAAGTTCAGCGACTACTATAGTATGGGGAAAAGGACTGCCAATTTGAGCACAGAAAGGCCTCTCAATGAACAATGAATTATCACCAGATAATCTCTTTTCATGATGCATGTTAAGGAATAGATATTAATTAGACTACTGAGAGGAATTTTACTGTTCTGCAAAATAATGTCACAGGATCTTTTCAGCCTACTGATAGTGAAGGCAGGGCTTTGGTTTAATGTTCCCTTCAAACAATGGTATCAGTGACAAAGTAATATGCTCTCGGCACTGCAGTGTAGCGTCAAGCTAGGTTTTGTCATTCAACCACTGGAGTAGGATTAGAATCCATAACTTTTTGGAGAGGAGACAGTGACCTAATGTGACCTACTATCTCTGAGTCACTGGTGGTGTTCACTCTTCAGTTTCACATAAAGGGTGTCGACATCACATCATCTATTTGTGAAAGTTAGTGACTCATTGGGAGAAACCCTAATTGCACTTTGTTTATAGTACAGCCCAACATGCTTGTGTCATCACTGTCAGAGTTATTCAGTTAGTCCTGTTCCCCTAGTTCTTCCTCAAAACCCAGAGAACACTTCTTTTTCAGGCATATATCCAAATATCCAATTTTGCTCCCATCATTGTTTCAGGTCAAATTCTACATCATATTCATTCACTGTTAAATGCTTCCACAAGTTGCCTCTGGTTTTTTTTTCCAATCATTTTAAATGTGTGAAATCTGATTTACCAAATATCTTGGCATTGGAAGCAGCTTCTTTCCTATATCTACATTTGAAGCCTTTGAGTATTTGAATATATCTCATAAAATTCACCCCTTATACCTAGTTTAAGTAGAGAAAACACCGTTTCTTTAGTTTCTGTGTGAAACTGCTACCTTTCTTGCTGACTTGGTACCAATCTGATAGGTTTCCTCTATGAGACAGACCAGATTACTTTCTTTCTCTGAAAGGAAAGGCTGATGGGTTGGGAAGCAAGAGGGCCTTGTCATGCCATTAGCAACTTGTTCATGTCAGATAATAGGATGAGGGGAGGTAGAATTTTGGAAGAGTAATAAGGCAGCAGAGTACTATCGTCCTCAATGTTTGTACAATGATATTGGCTTTGCTGTAGTTAGCTTCATAATGATGCTGACAGCCTAATCCTCTGTGGGGTTCAGTAGACTCAGGAATCTTTGTCCTGCTGGGGTCTTCTCTGTGCTCTTTTATCGTTCCCAATTTGTCATGCAAAAGAAAAGGATAATATGAATGGTTATTCTGCATTGTATTTGCTGATGTGTCTGTCATTGTAAAATAGCTGGAGATACAGGGAGACATCAAGAGATGGATATCAGACCTGCAACATTAGTAGGTGTGTAAAATTGGGTGGAGTATCTGGATGTTAGGCATGATTCCTAAGGATCAGAGGCTATTGCTGGGTGATTAATGGGATATGGTGCAATAAGCATTATGCCTGATTTATGTTAGGATATTAGGAGATGTTGGGTGAAGATGTATTCACTAGTTGACCACCCATGCAAGATGTTTAGGCCTTATTAGCATTGCTGTCAGGTCCTTGGCGACAAAAATGCGAATCTCTTCATTGTAAACCTGCACAATTTATTGAGACCAAGTATGATTATTGGAGTTTTTACCTAACAGCTGGATTTTTTCCAGGTTAGGGAGTTGGCTTTTGAATAGATAAAGGATCCAGAGGGAAGGGTAGACGCTGGTACTTGTGCTGATATATAGTTTAACAGTAAAACAGTTGTAAACCTCTGAAAGTCTTCTACTGTCTGAGTCAGCATTGGACATCTGCGAACCAAATACTTGGATCCAGACCTCAAGAGTCAATCTTCCTGGACATCTTGTTCTTACTCTCTCATGAGGATGGTCGTTGAAGGCCTCCTGATTCCCTGTGGAACATTTCCAACATGCCTATTTACAATAGCATGATAAAACCTCAACTATAGGGCCCGCCAACTGCCTTGATATTTACTTCCCAAGAATTTACATTCCAGAAATCTTTTTGTGCCTCTTCCCTTGAAGAGACATCATGACTTTAAGAAGAGTAGACTGACTGTACCATAATGTCACAGATAACACTGCTGGGGCTTCTTGTTGTATGCAAAACTCATTGTGAGTGTTTTGGAACAGACTCCAACACTGGAGTAACACCACATAATGCCACAATCACGGGTACACAAACTTTGAGCATTGCCCCAGCTGAATTTGGACAAGCATTGACATGACATGAATCAAGAACGTCGGGCCCAAAACTCAGGAGCATCCAATTTCTAGTCCACAATACTTAACATAGTTAGAATGTTACTGGAGCTAGCATGGAGCACTCACCCATGTGTTACCATAAGGTTACTTTAAGATCACCCTGGCATCTTGTAGATGTCAACATTTTGTATCTGCTTTTAGTCAGGGTGTGACCTTTGCATTTTAACCTCTTAGGTTTTATCATCTAACTTCTTTCATAATGGTAATTTTGAGGTAAAGTTTAAAACAAACATTATGCGTTGTGTTATTAAGACATATTAAGAGATAAAGCCACCATTCTCTTACCAGATCATAGGGCTGCTGTCTCATTACAGATAGGCGTATTAGACCAGAAAACTATCCTGCATATTCTCCAGGAATTCCTCCGCAGCAGTATTGTTTCTAATTTGTTTTGCTTAATCTACATGCAGATTAATATCACCCATAATTACAGATGTTCTATTATTGTATGCATCTCTGTTTTTTCATTTAATGCCCTTCCAAACATCACCTCCTCCATTTGGGGTCTATATGTAATAGCCACAAATGTTTTTGTCCCTTGGTTTTTTCCAGCTGTACCCATACAGGTTCCACATTGTTGGAGCTAATATCCTTCCTCATCACTACATTAATTGCCCGTTTAACCACAATGCAACTCCATTCCCTTTCCATATCTGTCTTTCCTTATTAAATATTGAACACCGCTGGATATTCTGTTGCTGTCCCTGGTCACCCCACAGCCACGTCTCTGATTACATGATACCAGCTTCCATCTAGTTTTGAAACTAACATTTGTATGATGTGAAATAGATTCAGCTGCTCTAATTGTTTTGTTAAAATTGTTAAGGAAACTAGCCATACCCTTTATGGAGAAGAAAAATATGATTAAAGAAACAAATGTTATTTAATCCAAAGCTTGCCGTGCTTGATTAAAATATAATCAACGTTAATCCAGAGCTAAATCATATTGGGCACTTCTCGCAGTTTGTAATAACAAAAATATCATGAATAATTCAGAAGTGAAATTAAGTCAGTGTGCTTTTTTGGCTGTTCTTTTAATTCGCCTGAGAACTTCATGCCCGTGATATCTTTCTCTGATTTCTTGTAAACATGCGAACGGTATTAATCTTTTTTGCGGACAACATTATTGAATGTAACCAGAAAGTTAAAATATAATAATGCTGATATAAGTTAATATTTCCTCATGATGACAGCAGGTTTTGTAGTGACAAAATAATTTGTTGGGATTTCAAGCAAAACATCAATGGATTCTCCATTTTTATCTCTTATATGATGCAGAATTTTGGGAGCTAAGAATAGTTCATTATGTATAAAAAATGTAATATGATTATGAAGTAATCTTTAGGAAAGTAGTGATTTCACCCTCAGACATTCAGCAAATACCTAGACTTTGAAGTTCAGTTTGAGATTGGGAACCTAACAGTGTGGGGTAGACGTTTTGAGATTCCAAACCCGCAAAACTACTGTTGCGCTAATTTTAACTGGCGATGCTCTCTTACAGCCGAAGACGCGTCTGTTCGTAAAAGTTGTCTCTGAGCGTGATCCGGAAGCAGGAAAAAGTGTGATTTCCGACTACGGTGGTGAAAAATGAATTGGTTCGTTGCTGTACCGTACAATAAAGGAAGAAAGAGAGCAAAAGCCATTTCACAGCATAAGAGAAATTGCTGGACGGCCAATAAAAAGGTCGTAGTCAGAACAGACAGAAAATATCCCTTGACCGTATCACATAATTTGGCAGATCCAACACAGCTCGCCAATAGTGCGTGTTTAGTTTTGCTGCGCTATTTTAAAATACCCTCCTGTTCCCTTCCAGGCCCCTGGCCCCTTAATAACCTCCTCAAGGAGCTAAATGGACAGCTCTTTGGAGCTGACCAGGTAACCGGCTCTGTCAACCTCGTTTTGAAAATATCGCTGGCTGTAAGTGCAGTTCAAAGTGTACGGTGCCTTGAATCTTTCTCCCAGGGAAGAAAAAATAGAAAATCTAATCCCAAATATTTCGGTTGCTGATTTGAAGTATGACTTTTAGGTCATTTGCTATTTGTTATATTTTTATAACTTTATGTTGGGATTATACTTTTTTGGGAGTGGGTGGGGAAATGTAGGAGTTACTTCTGAAGTAATTAGAAATACTTCTAATGAAAAATGGAGGGAAACTCGTCATTTGTTTCTGGAATTTGATTATGAGTAATGTGAGCAAGCATTTCAAATACCCAAGAGGGGAAAACTGAGGTTTAAGACGATCGCTTTTGTTTTTTTTTAAAAAAGTATGTTCTAAGTGGCTCCTGGATCAAGGAAAAATGCTTTACTTGAAAAAAAAAGTTGACAAGTCCCGTCAGTCGAATAACAGTACTGTTTGGAATTGGGGTGACTTTTAAATTATAAAATTAATTTAGATACAGTGTAGCTGATTATTGAAGGAAATAAAAGGTCTGAATTATATTTCAATAAAGGTTCATTTAGGGCACTGCATCATAGAATCTGTACATGTGGAGGCAGGCCATTTGACCCATCAAGACTAACCATCCAAAAGTATCCTACACAGACCCACCTCCATGTCCTGTAACGCTGCATTTCCCATGGCTAATCCATCTAGCCTGCATATCTGGTCACTATGCACAATTTTCCATGGCCAATCCACCTAACCAGCACATCTCTGGACTGTGGGAGGATACCCACATAAACCTGGGGAAATGCGCAAACTCCACGCAGACAGTTGCCTGAGGGTGGAATGGAACCTGCTCCCTGGCACTGTAAGTTGGCAGTGCTATCCACTGAGCCACTGCGGAACCCTTGCTCGCATATCTTGCTCGAATTGCAAAGTCACTGGTTCATGCAAACAGTTTCAGCAAATTTCTAGAAGTATTTACTTGTTGCTTACAGATTGGGATTTTGTTCTCAGAAGCCTGCCTCCACATGTACAGATTCTATGATGCAGTGCCCTAAATGAACCTTTATTGAAATATAATACTGCGTCCAGTTCTGGGCGCCCTATTATAGGAAAGATGTGGATGCTTTGGAGAGGGTTCAGAGGAGGTTTACCAGGATGCTGCCTGGACTGGAGGGCTTATCTTATGAAGAGAGGTTGACTGAGCTCGGTCTCTTTTCATTGGAGAAAAGGAGGAGGAGAGGGGACCTAATTGAGGTATACAAGATAATGAGAGGCATAGATAGAGTCGATAGCCAGAGACTATTTCCCAGGGCAGAAATGGCTAGCACGAGGGGTCATAGTTTTAAGCTGGTTGGTGGAAAGTATAGAGGGGATGTCAGAGGCAGGTTCTTTACGCAGAGAGTTGTGAGAGCATGGAATGCGTTGCCAGCAGCAGTTGTGGAAGCAAGGTCATTGGGGTCATTTAAGAGACTGCTGGACATGCATATGGTCACAGAAATTTGAGGGTGCATCCATGAGGATCAATGGTCGGCACAACATTGTGGGCTGAAGGGCCTGTTCTGTGCTGTACTGTTCTATGTTCTATGTTCTAAGCTTGGAGAGCGATAACTGGAGAGAAATTAAAGTGAGCATAAAACCAAGCAGCACCGTCTCCAAAAACCTCTTTACTTCCTGCCAAAGTCAGAGCAGGTATTTTGTTGATTGACCAATTTAGCAGCCAATCAGCTGCCAGGCAAGCAGAGCAATAACTTAGTAATGATTTGTCTCCAGTGTTCTTAAGATTAGGAATTAAATTTTATCTTTCCAGGCCAGTTTCTGACCTAAAATATTCTCTTTTAAAAATCTCAGAATTACTAGCAAAGTGATGGAAGGAATCACTGATGGTGCTTTCAAGCTGCACTTGATCAGTAACAACCTGCTCACTGACATTCAGTTTGTCCTACCAGTGAGACTAAGACCCTGACATTATTATAGTTTTAGCTCAAACATGGACAAAAAGAACTGAACTCCAAGGGGTAGAGTGTAACTACCCTTAACGTTAAGGCAGTATATTAGAGGAATTTGGCATACAGGAGCATTGGCAAAACTGGAGTCAATGGGAATCTGGGGGAAAAAAAATCCACACACGCAAATCATACCTACACAATGGACGATGGCTGTAGTTGTTGGAAGCCAATCATCCAAGTCCCAGGATCTTCCTCAGGATAAATACTTTCGAACCAACTTACACAGAGATGTTCTTTCATATTCTCAGCACAGCTGGGGCTTGAACCCAAGGCTCTTGCTCCAGAGGTAGAGATAAACCACAAGAACACCAAACATCTTCAGTAGCTTCATCACTTACTTTCCTCCAATTGCAGTTCAGTACATCCAGAATTGCAGTACCATTTCCAGTTCCTCGTACTGAAGCAGGCCATTGAAAAAATTTAAACATTGCGACATTTTGAACGAAAGAGAACCTAATTCTTTGCCTCGCATATTCAAAAGACACTACCATCACTGAATCTCCCACTGCCAACAGTGTGGTAGCTACCAATGACCAGAAACTGAAATGGGCCAGCCAAATAAAAGACGTTGCTACAAAAGGTCAGATTTTTCAAATTTTGGGGTGAGTAAATTATCTCCTGACTCTTTAAACCTGTCCCACAAGGCAAAAGCCAGGAGTGTGATGGGGTACTTTGTAATTACCTGGATCAGTTGCAGCACCATCAACGCTAAAGGAAATCAAAACCAGCTAGGTCATTGCAATCTACTTGATTGTCACAGCGTGTGCCACCTTCGACATTCACTCCCTCCATCATCAATATGCAGTGTGCAACAATTCACTAAAATTGTTTTGACTTATGTTCTATGTTTTGAAGATATTGTGATACTATTCTACTGGACAGTAAATTTCCTCCCACTGGGTAAAGAATCCGTGGAATTATTAGTTAAGGAAAATGCACCACTGCCACTGCACCAAATATTTTCTAATCAACTTATACATTTATGTTATTACACATCTGTGGAACAGGTGGAACTCTAACCTGGACCTCCTGACTCAAAGGTAGGACACTAACACTACATTCCAAGAGCCCTTGTGCCACTATCTCTAAACATGGCAAGGTAGGGGCAGTCAAGGACATTGGTCAACACATGTGATTACGACTGTACTACACCATGATTTTAGTGGTTCATGATTGCAGTTACCCAATACAGGCAGTTGGCAATTTCTTGTTATTTTATGGTTGTTTATTTCGAAATGGTACATTTTTTAATTAGACAAAGAAAGGAACTAAACACCCTGTGATAGGTGAAAATGCTTTACCAATCCTGGAGCTGTTCTGTAGAATGGAGGAATAGAGACAGCTTAATTTCATGCCCCATTGGTCTGATGGTAACAGGATAGTGGATAGGGTAGTTAAGAAGAGTTATGAGGTACTTGCCTTTATCAGTCAAAACACAGAATACAAGAGCAAGAAGTGGATCTATATATAGGAGGAGTTTTGAGAGACATTGGGAGATAGAACATAGAGAACATAGAACAGTACAGCACAGAACAGGCCCTTCAGCCCACGATGTTGTGCCGACCATTGATCCTCATGTATGCACCCTCAAATTTCTGTGACCATATGCATATCCAGCAGTCTCTTAAATGTTCCCAATGACCTTGCTTCCACAACTGCTGCTGGCAACGCATTCCATGCTCTCACAACTCTCTGTGTAAAGAACCCGCCTCTGACATCCCCTCTATACTTTCCTCCAACCAGATTAAAACTATGACCCCTCGTGTTAGCCATTTCTGCCCTGGGAAATAGTCTCTGGCTATCAACTCTATCTGTGCCTCTCATTATCTTGTATACCTCAATTAGGTCCCCTCTCCTCCTCCTTTTCTCCAATGAAAAAAGTCCAAGCTCAGTCAACATCTCTTCATAAGATAAGCCCTCCAGTCCAGGCAGCATCGTGGTAAACCTCCTCTGAACCCTCTCCAAAGCATCCACATCTTTCCTATAATAGGGCGACCAGAACTGGACACAGTATTCCAAGTGCGGTCTAACCAAAGCTTTATAGAGCTGCAACAAGATCTCACGACTCTTAAACTCAATCCCCCTGCTAATGACAGCCAAAATACAATATGCTTTCTTAACAACCCTGTCCACTTGGGTGGCCATTTTAAGGGATCTATGTATCTGCACGCCAAGATCCCTCTGTTCCTCCACACTGCCAAGAATCCTATCCTTAATCCTGTACTCAGCTTTCAAATTCAACCTTCCAAAATGCATCACCTCGCATTTATCCAGGTTGAACTCCATCTGCCACCTCTCAGCCCATCTCTGCATCCTGTCAATGTCCCGCTGCAGCCTACAACAGCCCTCTATACTGTCAACGACACCTCCAACCTTTGTGTCGTCTGCAAACTTGCTGACCCATCCTTCAATCCCCTCATCCAAGTCATTAATAAAAATTACAAACAGTAGAGGCCCAAGGACAGAGCCCTGTGGAACACCACTCACCACTGACTTCCAGGCAGAATATTTTCCTTCTACTACCACTCGCTGTCCTCTGTTGGCCAGCCAATTCTGTATCCAGACAGCTAAGTTTCCCTGTATCCCATTCTTCCTGACCTTCTGAATGAGCCTACCATGGGGACACTTGCTCTTCATGGGCAAAGAACTTGGAAAAAGTGCTCTTCTATATTACTCGACACCTTATTGAGTTTACCAAGCGAAAAAGACCAGTTGGTCGTCAGCATTTTGGTAGGACAACATCCCCCTCCCCACACCTTGTTTCACTGGAGTTGTAGGGGAACACGAGGTCATGAAAGCGGCAAAAGCTACTGGAGGAGAGAGGGAGAGGAGAACACCTGTCCTCTGAACGTCTTCTAGCAGAACTCCCAGTATCCTTCACACTCTGAATCATCCTGAAACAATCTGATGTGTCAGTCAGCACATCCTACTACTTCAGTGACATCGACATCTATTGCTCCATTTAAAATTGCATTTCCTGAGTCAGCAGTGGTGATATACTGGTGAACATAGCTGCTTTCCATGCAATTAACCCACGTTCAATACCCAGCCATTGCAGTTTGCCCATTTGTAAATCTTTCTAATCCAAAACTCCACACTTACCATTGAATTTGGCAGGAATATTCAACTGAGGCATTCACAAAGGTATTGAATGATGTATTTAGATAGAAATAGTGCAGGTAAATGGAGAAAAAGTAGGAGATTGGCACTTGGTAACAATGAACTGCTACAGGCATAATGGACAGTTGACCACCTTCTACATTGAAACAATTCTGTGATTCAGTACTTGAGCTGTAAACTTGCATATATTTGTATTAACACCTCCCAGCAAATTCAAATGAGGGTAATCAACTATCAAGATCAAATGGCTTGCTGGAACTAGATTTCAGACAGGCATGTCAATACAGAGATCGATCCATTTTAGCATACAGAAGAAATGAAATGGTATGGGAAAAGTGAGGCCAAATTTACTTGAAGTTAAACATCAGCCATAATCTTATTCAATTAAGGGAGAGGTTCAAAGGGATACATGGCCTACTTCAAATTTTCCTTATGTATTAACATTGTGTTCATTTAGCATCTGTATTTCCTGTCATGTATCAAGGTTAATTTCCTACCTTTCTCGTTAAACAATTTTCAATTCCTTATTTAACTATTTAAACCTTGATTTCATTTTAATTTTTACATGTATCCACTTTTAAGTGAGATGTCCTCAAAATTCTTAAAGAAAATGTACTATGAATTTTAACTACCATTAGGATTCTGGTGGATAATTTCTCTGTATCTTTCAGTTCTGAAGAAGAATCTTACTGGACTCAAAAACATTAACTTTGCTTTTCTTTCCAAACTCTGCTGCAGAGTTTCTCCAGCACTTTCTGTTCTTGCCTTTGTGCAGGCTGGGAAATCTTCACTTTCTTTCAGTTGGCATCTCCAACCTGAAGGACTGCTCGCAGGTCAACGTTGTCAAACCTTGTGCTTGTCTGATATTTCTCCCTTCTCGCGATCATCTGTGGAAAGAGAAGGAAAGTTACTAGGATTATACTCCATATTTCTCTATCATCAGGGTTATTCTTGAAATTCATTTGACTTGTTCTTGCCTGCCAAAGTTCCTGAAATCTTTCCAACAGTGCATGCATGCATCAGTTAATAGAAATTGACACTTGCCTGTTTCAATGCCTCTATATGTTTAAAAGAAACACTACAATTTTCTTCCTTCATGAATACCTTTACCTCTGGTGCAACTGGTTGTTGATACCGGAGGGTTCTTTAGGCGAGTGATCATGATCTCCTACCAGGTCACAGCCTGGCAGCATGGTGCCCTGCATCCTACCCACCATTAGGCAGCAGCACACCTAGATTGAAACTCATTGGCCAAGAACCTGCTTGGCATTTTAATTGGCCGATTTGTCATGTAATAACACATTTTTCATAGGTATGGCAAGAGTTGATGATGTGTGCTAGATTAATACCCATCTACCACAATGACCATTAAGTTTCGCTCAATGAGTGCCCATTGTATAAAACAGTTTTTCAGCTGGGGTAGTTGGAACAAAAACCTTGGAATTATTTCAGGTGCACTGTTCCTTTAAATCAAGTATCTTTGAAGATAGGCAGTCGTTCTTGTACAGGGTAATGAGAGTTGATGGTATGGTGAGATATGTGTTAACAGAGCAAAGGAGAGGTCCATAGAGCTTACTTATGAATCCTGTCATGTACTGGGGACAAATGAGAGCCTATATGTTATTCATTGTGAAATGCAAACAATGAGTAACATCGCATGCTATTTCTAGCTACTGTACTTATATGGTGAGTCTACTTCAGCTTCTGTTATTTGTTATTGTTAAACGCCAGGATGTTGGGCAACACAGCGTTGGTAACACCATTGCAACTGAAGGGATAATGGTCAGTTCCTTTACTGGAGAAAGTCATTGCCTGCTGTTACTACATTTGGACATGGACTGCTTCAGTATCTGAGTTGTTGACTCAGATTCCTTTTGTGATAATGGCCCAGGTTTTTCTGTAGGATGATATTCATTGAGGCAGCCTAAACAGGAACTTGTGTTTTGAGACTGTACTGAAGTCCTGATGCAGCTGATTTCATGAGAATTGCCTGGGAACTTCTGGTGGGGAATTACCTTGTGTCATGAACCCGTCAAAAATGTTCACACACCCAAGTCGAAGTCTGAGACACCAGATGGTTCTCTCTTACTCTCCTGAGGTTATAGGATAAAAATCTACTTCTGGCCATCCGTAAAACTGAATCCCTGCTGACTCCCCAGTCATAGACCACCTATCCTCGACTTTTAACCTGAAATCTCTCACCCACTTACATGGTCCCTGCACCTTAAACTACCTGGCACCCTAACCCCACTCGCTCTTCTTTTTAATCTCACTGCCTTACCCACCTTGTACCCTACTATCTCATTTACTTGCTTACACACTTACCTTCCTTCAGTAGCTGTAGAAGTGGCTTTAGAACATATAAATAACAGCATCTGCTACTGCAAAGGAGTAAAGTTTCAGTGCTGATCCACTCCATGGCTTGTCATGAGGATTCCTAGAGTTGTTGAGGCTGGAATGGTTCCACATTTGCCTGTAAATCTACTTCAAAGATAAATGGGCAACATTTAGTCTGATCTGGGACTGAAATTGGAACTCTGCAATTGGGAATTCTGAAATTGGAGTAGTGCTATACAGCCACTGTCTCCTGCAACACTTTTGTTTAACGTTATTTTTACCACAGAGACGATTTAATATTGTTCTCATGAATTTTATTGTAGAATATCAAATTATATCTTTATCACAGATGTGTTGGACAGCTTTGGTAAGTGACATGATCAAAAAGTATGCAGCAAACAAATGAAAGGCTGAAAATGAAAAGTGAATGTTTCTAGCTGGGTGCCAAAAAATGTAGCTGCATTGTGAATGCCTCCTACACACTATTGGTTTTGTCAATTATTCACAGGACTAAATCAGAATGGATTTTTCTTATGCCTCTCTGAAATGTTTCTTCATATTTCAAGGCATGATATGAGGAGAAGATATTATTTCTTTCTCTATAGTTCTCAAATAAGTAAAAATACAAAGATTTTAAACATTAGTAGAGTTGATATGAAAGCAAATGAAGCTGTGATTATTGAAATAAAAAGCAGGCACTGCTGGAAATATTCAAATCTAATATTTCAGAACAATTATGTCAAAGTTCACTGATAGAATCAAATTACAAAATGACTCGTAGTGGGATTTCTATTCTGCCTGTTTCCAGTTGGTACTGTGCATTCAGGATAGAAGCAAGTTAGATACAGTTAACAAAATGTGGAGCTGGATGAACACAGCAGGCCAAGCAGTATCTTAGGGGCGCAAAAGCTGACGTTTCGGGCCAAGACCCTTCATCAGAAAAGGGGGATGGGGTGAGGGTTTTGGAATAAATAGGGAGAGAAGGGAAGGCGGACCGAAGGTGGATAGAGGAGAAGATAGGTGGAGAGGAGACAGACAAGGTAAAGGGGTGGGGATGGAGCCTGTAGAGGTGAGTATAGGTGGGGAGGTAGGGAGGGGATAGGTCAGTCTGGGAAGGACGGACAGGTCAAGGGGGTGGGATGAGTTTAGGAGGTAGGAAATGGAGGTGCAGCTTGAGGTGGGAGGAGGGGATAGGTGAGGGGAAGAACAGGTTAGGGAGGTGGGGACGAGCTGGGCTGGTTTTGGGATGCACTGGGGGGAGGGGAGATTTTGCAGCTTGTGAAATTCACATCGATACCATTAGGCTGCACGATTCCCACGGGGAATGTGAGTTGCTGTTCCTGCAACCTTCGGGTGGCATCGATGTGGCACTGCAGGAAGCCCAGGTTGGACATGTTGTCTAAGGAATGCGCGGGGAAGATGAAATGGTTTGCGTCTGGGAGGTGCAGTTGTTTGTTGCAAACTGAGCATAGGTGTTCTGCAAAGCGGTCTCCTACTTGCACCTCAAGCCGCATCTCCATTTCCTACCTCCTGACCTCATCCCGCCCCCTTGACCTGTCTGTCCTCTCCGGACTGGCCTATCCCCTCCCTACCTCCCCACCTATACTCACCTCTACAGGCTCCATCCCCGCCCCTTTAACTTGTCTGTCTCCTCTCTCTCCCCATTTATTTCAGAACCTTCTGCCCATACCCTTTTTCTGATGAAGGGTCTTGGCCTGAATTGTCGGCTTTTGTGCTCCTGAGATGCTGCTTGGCCTGCTGTGTTCATCGAGCTCCATACTTTGTTATCTCTGACTCTCCAGCATCTGCAGTTCCTACGATCTTAGATACAGTTACAGTTTTTAACTGGTTTCAATATAGAGGTTATACAATATCAGGAACTTGAATTAATTGGACTGAGCAATGTACTGAGCAAGGTAGTTACATCCCTGGGGTCTGCATTCTTGGGACTTAAAGGAAGTCACAACAAAAATAGTGGATGCTTTGGTTATAATATTCTAAAATTCCCTGGATGCTGGAAAGGTCCCAATGGATTGGGAGCATGCATGCATTGTATTCAACATGGTGCTCAGATATGATTGGTGTACCATAAGGATCTGTTCTTGGTTCTCTTCTATTTGTGATTTCTGGAAATGATTTGGATGAAGGAGTGGGAGGGTGGATTAGTACATTCATGGATAATACGAAGATGGGTCGAGTTGTGTATAGTGTGGAGGGCTGTTCTAGGTTACAAAGGGGACATTGATAGGATGCAGAGCTGGGCTGAGAAGTGGCAGATGGAGTTTAGCCCTGAAAGTGTGAGGGGATTAATTCTGGAAGGACAAACTTGAAAGCAGAATACAGGGTTAACGGAAAGATTCTTGTCTGTGTGGAGGAGCAGCGGGATCTTGGGGTTCATGTGCACAGTTCCCTGAAAGCTGCCACCCAGGTGGATAGAGTTGTTAAGAAGACGTATCGTGTGTTAGCTTTCATTAAAAGAGGGATTGAGTTCAAGAGCCATGAAGTTATGCTTCAGCTATACAAAAGCATGGTTCGGCCACATCTGGAGTATTGTGTCCAGTTCTGTTTGCCTCATTACAGGAAAGATGTGGAAGCACTGGAAAAGATGCAGAGGAGGTTTACCAGGATGTTGCCTGGAATGGAGGGAAGGTTTTACGAGGAAAGGTTGAGAGAGCTAGGGCATTTCTCTTTAGAACGATGAAGGATCAGAGGTGACTTGATAGAGGTGTACAAAATGATCAGTGGTATTGATAGAGTGGACAGCCACAGACTTTTTCTAGGGTGGAGATAGCTACTGCATGGGGACATAGTTTTAAAGTGAGTGGAGGTAGATATAGGTTCTTTACTCAGAGAGTGGTAGGGGCGTGGAGTACATGCCGGAGAGGTTAGCACAGTCGGCCTTATTAGGTGCATTTAAGCAGCTATTTGTTAGGCATATGGATGATAGTATAGGTAGGGGTGGAGGTTAGATAGACCTTAGGATTAGGGTAAAAGTTCAGCACAACATCATGGGCTGAAATGCCTGTACTGTGCTGTACTGTTCTATGTTCTATGCTAATTTAACTCCTTCATTCAAAAAGGGAGGGTGGCAGAAAATAGGAAACTGTAGACCAGTTAGTTTACATTCTGTCATTGGAAAATTGTTGGAATCCGTTATTTAAAAACTAGCAAAGGGACACTTGAAAAATCAAAATGCAACCCATCAAAGTCAGCATGGTTTTATGAAGCATAAATTGACCAATTTACTGGAATACTTGATGATGTAATAAGCAAAGTGGAAAATAGGGGTCCTGTAGATATTGTATTTCTGGACTTCCAGGAGGTATTTGACGAGGTGCTATGCAAAAGGTCAATACACAGGGTAAGATCACATGGGTTAGGTTAATTTTATTAGCTTGGACAGAGGATTGTCTAATCAACAGAAAGCAGAGTCTGAATAAATGGAAACCAAAAGAACTGTGGATGCTGTAAATCAGGAACAAGAATAAAGTTGCTGGAAAAGCTCAGCCCATTGGGCAGCATCTGTGAAGGAAAAACCTGAGTTAATATTTTGGGCCCTTCCTCAGAACTGAAGAAATGGGTCTTTTTCTGCTTGGCAGTCAGTGACTATTGGAATTCCACAGGGCTTGGCCCTTGGCCTGCAACTATTTACAATCTGTATTCATGACTTGGATACAGTAATAGAAGTATTACCATCAAATTTGCAGATGTCACTAAAATAAGTGGGGAAGTTGTGATGAAGAAATAAATTTATAAATGGATTGGGATAGGTTTGAAGAATGGGCCAAAATTTGACAGATGAAGCTTAACTTGAATAAATGCAAAGTTACCCATTTTGGTTGGAAGAATAAAAAGTCAACTTATTATGTAAAATGAGAGAAACTTTAGAGTGCATCAGCGCAGGAATATATGTATCCTCATACATGAATCACAGAAAACTAGTATGCAGGTACAGCAAGTAAGAATGAGGGCAAAGAGGATTTTGGCATTGCTTGCGAAAGGAATGAAGTGTAAAAGTAGGGAAGCTTTGTTGTAACTGTACAAGGCAGCTGGAGTATTGTGTACTGTTTTGGTCCCATTATTTGAGGAACGATGTAATTCCACTGAAAGCTGTTCAGGGAAGCTTCACTTGATTAATTCCAGAAATGAAAGGCTTGTTTAATGAGGAGAGCATGAGCAGTGCAGGCCTATACTTAGAACATAGAACATAGAACATTACAGCACAGTACAGGCCCTTCGGCCCTCGATGTTGTGCCGACCTGTCATACCGATCTCAAGCCCATCTAACCTACACTATTCCATGTACGTCCATATGTTTATCCAATGACGACTTAAATGTACCTAAAGTTGGTGAATCTACTACCGTTGCAGGCAAAGCGTTTCATTCCCTTACTACTCTGAGTAAAGAAACTGCCTCTGACATCTGTCCCATATCTTTCACCCCTCAATTTAAAGCTATGCCCCCTCGGGCCTGCCATCACCATCCTAGGAAAAAGGCTCTCCCTATCCACCCTATCTAACCGTCTGATTATTTTATATGTCTCAATTAAGTCACCTATCAACCTTCTTCTCTCTAACGAAAACAGCCTCAAGTCCCTCAGCCTTTCCTCGTAAGACCTTCCCTCCATACCAGGCAACATCCTAGTAAATCTCCTCTGCACCCTTTCCAAAGCTTCCACATCCTTCTTATAATGCGGTGACCAGAACTGTACGCAATACTCCAAGTGCGGCCGCACCAGAGTTTTGTACAGCTGCAGCATACCCTCTTGGTTCTGGAACTCGATCCCTCTATTAATAAAAGCTAAAACACTGTATGCCTTCTTAACAACCCTGTCAACCTGGGTGGCAACTTTCAGGGATCTGTGTACATGGACACCGAGATCTCTCTGCTCATCTACACTGCTAAGAATCTTACCACTAGCCCAGTACTTTGCCTTCCGGTTACTCGTACCAAAGTGCATCACCTCACACATGTCTCCATTTGCCACCTCTCAACCCAGCTCTGCAGCTTATCAATGTCTCTCTGCAACCTACAGCATCCTTCGTCACTATCCACAACTCTACCGACCTTAGTGTTGTCTGCAAATTTATTAACCCATCCTTCTACGCCCTCATCCAGGTCATTTATAAAAATGACAACAGCAGTGGACCCAACATCGACCCTTGTGGTACACCACTAGTAACTGGTCTCCAGGATGAACATTTCCCATCAACTACCACACTCTGTCTTCTTTCAGCAAGCCAGTTTCCGATCCAAACTGCTATATCTCCCACAATTCCATTCCTCCGCATTTTGTACAATAGCCTACTGTGGGGAACCTTATCGAACGCCTTGCTGAAATCCATATACACCACATCAACCGGTTTCTCTCATCTACCTGTTTGGTCACCTTCTCAAAGAACTCAATGAGGTTTGTGAGGCACGACCTTCCCTTCACAAAACCGTGCCGACTATCCCTAATCAATTTATTCTTTTCTAGATGATTATAAATCCTATCTCTTGTAACCTTTTCCAACACTTTACCAACAAATGAGGTAAGGCTCCCTGGTATATAATTACCAGGGTTGTCTCTACTCCCCTTCTTGAACAGGGGAACCACATTTGCTATCCTCCAATCGTCTGGCACTATTCCTGTAGACAATGACGAGTTAAAGGTCAATGCCAAAGGCCCGGCATTCTCCTCCCTGGCTTCCCAGAGGATCCAAGAATAAATCCCATCTGGCCCAGGGGACTTATCTATCTTCACCTTCTGAAGGATTTCTAATACCTCTTCCTTGTGAACCTCAATCCCACCTAGTCTAGTAGCCTGTATCTCAGTATTCTCCTTGACAACATTGTTGTTTTCTAGAGTGAGTACTGTTGAAAAATTTCATTTAGTGCTTCCCCTATCTCCTCTGACTCCACACACAACTTACCAATACTATCCTTGATTGGGCCTAATCTTACTTTCGTCATTCTTTTATTCCTTAAATACCTATAGAAAGCCTTAGGGTTTACCCTGATCCTATCCGCCAACAACTTCTCATGTCTCCTCCTGGGTCTTCTGAGCTCTCTCTTTAGGTCTTTCCTGGCTACCTTGTAGCCCTCAAGTGCCCTAACTGAGTCTTCACATCTCATCCTAACATAAGCCTTCTTCTTCCTCTTGACCAGAGATTCCACCTCCTTCATAAACCACGGCTCCCGCGCTCTACAGCTTCCTCCCTGCCTGACAGGTACATACTTATCTAGGACACCCAGGAGCTTTTCCTTGAATAAGCTCCACATTTCTAATGTGCCCATCCCCTGCAGTTTCCTTCCCCATCCTATGCTCCCTAAATCTTGCCTAATCTCATTGTAATTGCCTTTCCCCCAGCTATAACTCTTGCCCAGTGGTATACACCTATCCCTTTCCATCACTAAAGTAAACATAACAGAATTGTGATCGCTATCACCAAAGTGCTCACCTACTTCCAAATCTAACACCTGGACGGGCTCATTGCCCAATACCAAATCTAATGTGGCTTTGCCCCTTGTTGGTCTATCTACATACTGTGTCAGGAAGCCCTCCTGCACACACTGGACAAAAACTGACCCATCTATAGCACTCGAACTATTGTGTTCCCAGTCAATATTTGGAAAGTTGAAGTCCCCCATGACAACTACCCTGTCTCTCTCACTCCTATTGAGAATCACCTTTGCTATCCTTTTCTCTACATCTCTGGAACTATTCGGAGGCCTATAGAAAACTCCCAACAGGGTAACCTCTCCTTTCCTGTTTCTAACCTCAGCCCATACTACCTCAGTTGACGAGTCCCCAAACATCCTTTCTGCAACTGTAATACTGTCCTAGACCAACCATGCCACACCTCCCCTCCTTTTACCATCTTCTCTGTTCTTACTGAAACATCTAAATCCCGGAACCTGCAACAACCATTCCTGTCCCTGCTCTATCCATGTCTCCGAAATGGCCACAACATGGAAGTCCCAGGTATTACACTTCCAGTGAACTGGCTTTGTCTGAAGAATGCTATGTTACTTGATGGCACCCAGCTCAGTAATAGGACAGAAACATATAGCATGACAGTGCAGCACTTGATAGCTGAAGGTTCAAAGCCATGTTCTGCAACCTCTAAATGTGGAAAGTAGTTAAGTTACTGGATTTTCCTGCCCCTACCTGATGCTAATATGGGACACAGACCACAGAATCCGTGAGAAGGGTGCAATGAGGGAATAAAAGGAAACCTTCAGCTGCTCGTACCTCATGGTGAGCATCATCAGACTGACCAGATCCACAGAGACCACCTTGATGAGATGACCTGAACATGAACCAGCTCTGGACTAGAAAGGAAACCCTGATTCTGAATCAGCAGCCAACCCTCAAAGACCGAGAAACTGCCTGTCCCAGCCTTGTTGAATGGATGCTACCAGTTTTTTCAGGCAAACAGTTCAAATACAGCAGGAGGAACTGGTGGATAGGGTGAAGCAAATCCTTGGAAATGCATGTTCGAAGTACCTATCACCATTCTCGGTCAGATTTCAAACAACGATGAGACAGAATACAGGAAAGACGTTGTATGCTTAGTGGCATGCTGTAAAGATAACAAACTCTCCACCAATATCAGCAAAGTGAAGGAGCTGGTCATTGACTTTAGGAAGTGGAGTGGAGGGCAGGCCCCTGTGTGCATTAATGGCGCTGAGGTGGTTGAAAACATCGAATTCCTGGGAATGATAATCACCAACAATCTATTCTGGCCCACCCAGATCAATGTGATGGTCGAGAAAGCACAACAACGTCTCTGCTTCCGCAGGAGGCTAAGGAAATTCGGCATGTCCACAAAAAGTCTTACCAATTTTTGTAGATGCGTTAGATCCTGAAGAAGGATCACTGGACCTGAAACGTTAACTCTGATTTCACTCCACAGATGCTGCAAGACTTGTTGAGATTTTCCAGCAATTTCTGTTTTTGTTTCTGATTTCCAACATCCACAGTTCTTTCAATTTTTTAAAATAGAAAACATCCTATCTGGGTGCATCGCAGCACTCAATGGCAACTAAACCTCTGAAGACCACAAGAAGCTATAGCAAATTGTGAACACAGCCCACTCCATCATGCAAACTAGCCTTCCAACTATTGACTCCATCTATACTTCCTTCTGCCTTGGGAAAGCAGCAAACATAATCAAAGCCGTTCCCCCCCACCTGCCCCTCAATCCAGTTATGCTTTATCTCAACCTCTTCTGTCGGGCAGAAGATATAAAAGTTTGAATATACATATGAACAGATTCAAGAACAGCTTTGTCCCAGACTTTTGAATGGACTTCTTATATGTTAATTCTGATCTCTCTGTTTTCTGCCCCTTCTGAGCAGCTATAACACTGTAATCTGAGCTCTGTTCTGCTATACTGATGACTTTGTGTGGTGTGATCTACCTGTACAGCACGTGAAACGACACTTTTCATTGTATCTCAGTATATGTGACAATGATCAATCAATCAATGAATCAATCAAATCTGAGCTTTAGATATTCTGCATAGCAAAGGAGAAAGTTACTTGGACAATTTGTTCCAGGAAGGAGCCACACCCTTAAGTGTAGGTACTTCTGTTTTGATCCTTGGTCAGGATCAGCACAACATGATTACAAGTAAAGCAGACATGTGGATCTGGAAGTTAACAATGGAGGAATCACCGGATTCAAAGTTCTTGCAACATTTACGGACTAGCAGAGATACTGCCGAATGTGTAAGCAAACTGACCATATCTCTATGTTGTGGGTAACCGTTCAAGTGGAAGCAGTAAAAAGTAATTGGAGAGTTTTAGTAGGGTAGAGTATAACCAGGAAGACATATGTGATTCCCTGTAGTTATTGATACCATGAATCCCAAAGGATATGTTGCCTGTCTGATGCCAGGGTATGGGCAAGTCCATATCGAAGAAATTGGAGTGGTCCATGTGGATGCCAATAATATGAGTTGAGCTAATAAAGGATTCTGCTGAGGGAGTATGAACAATTAGGGATTATAATTTAAAAAGCAGAACCATAAAGTTAATAAATTCTGGATTGCTGGTTTAGCCTTGCAAAAAATAGCATAGAGCAAAATAGATCAGAGAGTTGGTTTAAAGGTGTATGTGGGAGAAATGGATTTGATCCATGGTATACCAGCACCAGCACTGGGGAAAGATGGAGGATGCAGGAACCAGTCTCCTGGTAAGTCCTATACATAGGGCTGTGGAGGTAGGTTTTAAACTAAGTAGTGTGTAGAGGGGTTCATATGAGAGCTTTGGAAAAGAGAAGGACATGGGAACAATGCAGGGTAGTATTGCAAGTGGTCATAGGTGGTGTGTAACAGAGCTCACATAAATAAATGTGCATCAGCAAGTACGGTCAGTTTAGTGGAAGAGGCTTTGTGTGAAAGGTGAGGAAAGTACATCAGGGTGGTAAATACAAGTGAGTGGGACAAAAGGGACAGAGAGTGTGATGGCAATAATATGCCAGGAAAGTGCATGCAAAGATTAGTAGTAATATAAAATTGAAATCATTTCATCTGAGAAGTTGCTATAAAATAGATGTACTCATGGCACAAATAGAGATAGATCTAATTAACAACAGAGACATGGTTAAAAGATAATCAAGGTTTGGAAATAAATATTCCAGAATACATACAATCTTGAAATGACAGGCTGACTGGAAAAAGAGGAGGAGTAACCCTGATAATAAAGGATGACGTAAGAACATTGGTAACAAACCAAAATATCAGCAAGTCAGATCAATAAGGGGGACTGAAAGGCACCAAAACAGCTGATAGGAATAGTTCATATTCGCAACAGTAATTATGCTATTGACAGGCATTAAGCAAGAAATTATCAGAGAACATAACAGGGAAAATGTAATAGTAGTGGGGACTTTGACTTGTCATTTAGACTGAACCAAAGGAGCAGTCACATCGTTATCAATGGTACCGGCTGCAAAAGCAGGGCAGACATATTGGAACAAAGGTTCAACTCAAAGGAAACAATGTGGGGTATAAAGACTGAGGATCAGCTTTCTCAACATTGTGAGCAAGGTTGTCGAGAAGATTGGGGTTTTGCGGCAGGTCGTTGCTGGCAGGTTGAACATCTGGGAAGAAGACTAATTTCTCGGGTGGGCAAATACTGACAGTAGCTGTCAAAGTCACTACTAATGTCTTTGCCTCCAGATCCCGCTGTCTTTATTGCTACTTCTCAAACTGCCATTGGCAACATGAAATTTTGTATCAAATTCAGTCACCCTGAGCACCACGCTTTTGTAGGCTCTGTAAAATCCACCCACTTACATGTTTAGTAAATCAATGTAAGATTAAATAAAGATTGGCTTCAGACCTATCTTTTAGTTTTTCTTACATAGAAAGATTCAGCCTGTCAAGCATCAAGCCATTTTTTTTTCCAATAGCAATTCATCTAGTTCCATTTACCTGCTTTTTCTGATAACCCATTGAGTTTTTGTAGATGTAATTCAGGTATCTTGGTCAGATCTCGGAACAGCCTTCAATATGCAACAGCAACAAAATCCAGAATGTTGGTGAATAACAACAGAATACTGCAGATGCTGGAAATCTGAAATCTAAAGAAGGAGACATATTGGATTTGAAATGTGAACTATTTCTCTATCCACAGATGCTGCCAGACCTGCTGAGTTTGTCTAGAATGTTAGTGATTTCCTTTGCCTGTGTTGAGATTACCAAACTGTTGAGGACCTCTACATTCTCAGAGGATGGGAAGAAGAAGGGAATGAGGAAGAGTAGATGGGGGAAGAATGATGCTTTTCACCCTGCTCCCAGAGAAGTCAGCACTGCAGTCACTCAGTCATCGTTCAGCTAACCTGAGTGTAGGAAGCCGAGTGCCACAATAAAGCTGTACTAATGTCCAACACTGCTCCCTTCTCCCCAACCCATGCTAAATATAGGTCATTTTCCCAGGCAGAAAATCATCCATTTACATTCTTTGTTAATCTGCCTGTTTGGTGTTCCCATTGTCCTGAAGCCAGGAAGCAGCAATAGCCAATAGAATTTGAAATAAAGCAGGTGTCTTATTTGCCTTTCACAATAAATTAAGACATTATCAGCTATCTGATCACACAAATAAATCTTTTCTTTTTAACTCCATATAGTGCTACCCTATGACTGCAGTGGGGCAAGAGCATTTTGGCGGCCTGAGGGTTTGCCAAAGACTGCCTCACCTGCAACTGTTGCAAGGGCAGATATCAGCAGGAGGAAGTCTGTGACTTTCTGACAAAACAAGGGTAGAAAATTGGGATGCTTCCAGTGAAACCCCCTTCCATTTACTCTTCCTCCATTTTTCTTTTCCTGACCCAAAAAGTTAAGAACACCATTCCACTTTGTCAGGTGCTGAAAGGCGAAAGCAAGGTTTTCCTCCCTCCTGTGTAATGGCGCAGGGGAGGGCTCAATTTGCTCATTGGAGGAGGGCCCAAAGGAGTGTGAAAGTCAGAGTAAGCAAACATGGCCTGACAAACATGGCTTGTTGCTTCAGAGGCTCCTGGAGGTGGTGGCCACTCTTTCCATGGAGGTGGATATCAGCTGAATAATCTGCGATATTATTGCAATCCTGTTGGACTTCTTAAACCTCTCGCCAAGGCTGTGATAATGTCTGTAAATGTTTCCAAACCTCAATCTTTCCTGTTTTTGATCTAGAATAGTCTTTATCACCGATGATCACTCTGAATCTATGTCCGGTGGAGCAGAAGATCCTGTGCCCTTCCAATGTAACTTTGTAATGCTGTTCCTGTCTCCAACACCTTCCCCTGCTCACATGTGTGATGCACACTTCACTATGTGACACCCTATCAGTGTCCCAACAAAATCTGAATTGGTAGAGGTTGTGGTGGTGTTTTCCTGGAAAACAAATTCTCCTCCCTGGCATCCTTAGCTTCCTCCTGATTCATCTGCTACATCACACTTGATAGACCTGTTGGCACTGCAAGACGTATTCAACAGACAAGTAGAAAAGATTAAAAAAAAGTCACCAATTTGCAGACATTCACATTTCTGACAGTGGTGACAGCAAAAAATGAATCTCCTTGCCTCCTCCTCTACTGCAGCCAAGGTGGCCCTGACTGGAGGGCCAGCCCCAGTTCTTCATGTCGGGGTATGCAACTTCAACCACGAGGAGGGAAAGTAGAACCATTTGTGCAATTATTGAATTGTATGGAATGAAGAGAAGAAAACAACAAGTGGAGGACCACTCTGAAGAATATGTGTGTGACGGCATGAAAATGGCAACTGTTTAGATGGGAGGTGAAGAAGTGCCTTGCAGGGAGAATACTGGTGGCTGCAAGATGGGTTGTTCAGAGATTTGCTGTGTTGGAGGAGACAGGGCAAGTCAAAATATGGTGCTCACAACATAATTAATTTACGCCACTTTCCTTTACTGTCATCGTGAAATCATTGATCCTTTGAGTTTGCAAATTTAAGGAACCCCTTTCTCAGCCACTTGCATCTACATCTTTCGAGAGGCTGACTTCTTCTGTTATTTTGTAAGAATTAGCTCTTTGCTGCAATCCTGAAGCTGGTGACCAGCGATGGTCAATGGAATTTGAATTAAAGCAGATGGTTTATTTGCGTTTCACAATAAATTAACACACAAGCAATTTTCTGATCACACAAGCAAATCTGCTTTTCATTTTACTTCAACATAGTTCTACCTTAAGACTTCAGTGGCAATAGAGCACGCAGGAGGTTCTCCAGAGAAGAACTAAAAAACTGCTTCTCTCCCTATATTACTGAAGCATCAAGGATCAATGTTGGATTCAGCAAATTGACGACAATCAACATTTTTATTACTAGAAAGTATTCCATAAACATGTGGAAATAGATTAAATTCCCTATAGTGTGGAAACAGGCCCTTCGGCCCAACAAGTCCACACCGCCCTTTGAAGCATCCCATCCAGGCCCATCCCCCCATAACCCTGAACACTATGGGCAATTTAGCATGTCCAATCCACCTAGCCTGCACATCTTTGGACTGTGGGAGGAAACCGGAGCACCCGGAGGAAACCCACGCAGACACGGGGAGAATGTGCAAACTCCACACAGACAGTCGCCTGAGGCGGGAATCAAACCCGGGTCCTTGGCGCTGTGAGGCTGCAGTGCTAACCACTGAGCCACCGTGCCGTTCATCACTTGTGTTGAGATCAACTGAAGAATGTGGAAGCAGGAGACAGTGCCATAGTTGAGGTAAATAGACATGTCAAAGGTCATTGCTGGAATGATTATGTTCCTGATATTCAATCATACAAATAAAATTTTACTCAAAGTGCTACGCCACTGACACTCCACAGTCAGCTTCTTCATATTATGATGTACAACTCGGGGCTCTATAATCACAGAATTAATATCACATCAGTACACATTGTTCTTGTTTGAAAATTTGTTCATTGGATATGCAATCCATCATTTATTTCCTATCTCTAATTACCCTGGAGAAAGTGGTAGTAAGCTGCCTTCTTGAGCTGTTGCAGTTCTCAAGGTGTAGGTACATTAAAAGCTCTGTAGGGAAGGGAATAGAACATAGAACATAGAACATTACAGCACAGTACAGGCCCTTCGGCCCTCAATGTTGTGCTGACCTGTCATACCAATCTGAAGCCCATCTAACCTACACTATTCCATGTACGTCCATATGCTTATCCAATGACGACTTAAATGTACCTAAAGTTGGCGAATCTACAACCGTTGCAGGCAAAGCGTTCCACTCCCTTACTACTCTCTGAGTAAAGAAACTACCTCTGACATCTGTCCTATATCTTTCACCCCTCAATTTAAAGCTATGCCCCCTTGTGCTCGCCGTCACCATCCTAGGAAAAAGGCTCTCCCTATCCACCCTATCTAACCCTCTGATTATTTTATATGTTTCAATTAAGTCACCTCTCAACCTTCTTCTCTCTAACGAAAACAGCCTCAAGTCCCTCAGCCTTTCCTCGTAAGACCTTCCCTCCATACCAGGCAACATCCTAGTAAATCTCCTCTGCACCCTTTCCAAATCTTCCACATCCTTCTTCTAATGCAGTGACCAGAACTGTACGCAATACTCCAAGTGCAGCCGCACCAGAGTTTTGTCCAGCTGCAGCATAACCTCTTAGTTCTGGAACTCAATCCCTCTATTAATAAAAGCTAAAACACTGTATGCCTTCTTAATAGCTCTGTCAACCTGGGTGGCAACTTTCAAGGATGTGTGTACATGGACACCGAGATCTCTCTGCTCATCTACACTACTAAGAATCTTACCATTAGCCCAGTACTTTGCCTTGCGGTTACTCCTACCAAAGTGCGTCACCTCACACTTGTCTGCATTAAACTCCATTTGCCACCTCTCGGCCCAGCTCTGCAGCTTATCTATGTCTCTTTGCAACCTACAGCATCCTTCGTCACTATCCACAATGAATTCTAGAGTTTCACTGTGTGACAGTAAAGGACAGCAAGATAGTCCCAAGTCAGGATAGTATGTGGTTTGGGGAGAAACTTGGAGGTACCTAAGCCCTTACTTCCTTCGTCCTTCTACATGGTAGAGATTTTAAAGGTGTTGTTGGAGGAGTCTTGGGGAGTTAATTCAGTGGATCTTCTGAATAGTACACACTGCTGCTGTTGTGTGTCAGTAGTAAAGGAAGTGAAAGTTGAATAGCGGATGACATGCCAACCAAGCAGACTACTTGCTGCAGGAGGTAAAAAACTTTGTGAGTGTCGTTATATCTTACTCTTCTGGAAAATATCCAGTGATCTGTCAACTCAATCCTTTCATGCTTCCTGTTCTCTCTTACACTAAGTATCTTGTCTTTTATTTGTACATCATGTATGTGAAAACACACTTATCCCTTGCACATTATAACTATTAGTTGGTCTGTTACTTCCTCTAGACTCACAGACTCTTCCCTGAAAAAAAAACTATATATATTGGAAGAAGCCTGCATGAAACTACAGCCAATTTTTTTTCATTCCTGAGGTGTGTGCATTACTGACCAGAATGTATTACGCACTACTAACTGCTCTGGGGAAGTTGGATGCTGAGCTGCATTCTTGAACTGGTTCAGTTTTTGGGGCGTATGGATAGTGCTGTAAGGATTTCCAGGATTTTGATGCAGTGACATTGAAGTCACTAAGATTTTGTTCCAGGCTAGGATGGAATGTGTTTTGGAGGGGATAGGTAGTTGTGTTCCCATGCATCTGCTGTACTTGTCCATTTTTGTGGTAAAGATCATGGGGTTGGAGGTGCCTTGGTGAGTTTCTGCAATGCATCATGTAGATGGTACACACTGGTGCTACTGTGCATAGTGAGTGAAAAGGGTGAATGTTGAAGGTGGTGGAAGTGGTGCCAATCAATTGGGATGCTCTATCCAGGCAAGTGGGGGGAGTATTCCGTCACATACTTGACTTGTACCACTGGTAGATGGTGGTCAGGCTTTTGGGAGTCAAGAGTTAAGTTACTTAAAGCAGGATTCCTAGACTCTGACTTTTTTTTGTAGCCAAAGTATTTATATGGCTAGTGCCATTCAGTTTCTTGTCAGTGATAACTCCAAGGTTGCTGATAGTAGGGATGCTGTGATGGTAATGCAATTGAATGTCAAAGGACAATGGTTGGACTCTCTCTTATTGGAGATGGTCAGCATTTGGCATTTGTGTGGTAGGGCACTTTGCTACAAAGAACATGGAGAGGCAGTTTAAAATGAATGGTACTATTCCAATGATATGTAGGAGCAGAGAGACCTTTGTGTACATGTGTGAAAGTCATTGGCAGTGACAAGATAGGCAGAGAGAACTATTAATAAAGTTCACATTACTCCATGCACAATTAATAAGGACGTAGAGTACAAGATCAGGAAAATTAGGCCAGGCCAATAATAGATGCTTGCTAGAGTATTGCGGGGAAAAAAAAGTGAAGTTGAAGTTAGCAATGTCTTGGAAGATCACAGGGCTGCTCTTTCATTAGATTGAGACTACTGGCAGCAGCTTAACCTAAGAGTCACTACACCTCAGCCAATGGGGTAAAGAGAGTTTTTTGCAGTAACCTCAGCTAGCACTAGAATTGAACCCACACCGTTGGTATCATTCTGCATTACAAACCAGCTATCTAGCCAAATGAGCTAACTATTCCCAATGCTAAAGTTCAGGAAGGTTGTGAATACATTGGAAACAGTGCAGAAGCAATTTACGAGAATTGTTTATGCATGAGAAACTTCTGTTATGAAGATAAATTGAAATAATTGAGATTGTTTACTCTGGAGAGGGGAGGGTTGAGGGAAGATTTGACAGAAGTTTTCAAAATCATGAGGGTATGGACAGAGTAGATCAGGAGTAACTGTCCTGCTTGTAAAATGATTGAGAATGAGAGGACACAGTTCTAAAGTGTTATGCGAAAGAAGCAAATGTGAGATGAGAAAAGTCTTTTTCACACAGTTAGGATATTGAATGAGTGATAATGGGAACTGCAGATGCTGGAGAATCCAAGATACAAAGTGTGGAGCTGGATGAACACAGCAGGCCAAGCAGCATCTCAGGAGCACAAAAGCTGACGTTTCAGGCCCAGACCCTTCATCAGAGAGGGGGATGGGGAGAGGGAACTGGAATAAATAGGGAGAGAGGGGGAGGCGAACCGAAGATGGAGAGAAAAGAAGATAGGTGGAGAGGAGAGTATAGGTGAGGAGGTAGGGAGGGGATAGGTCAGTCCTGGGAAGATGGACAGATCAAGGAGGCGGGATGAGGTGGTATGTAGGAAATGGAGGTGCGGCTTGAGGTGGGAGGAAGGGATGGGTGAGAGGAAGAACAGGTTAGGGAGGCAGAGACAGGCTGGGCTGGTTTCGGGATGCAGTAGGGCGAGGGGGACGAGCTGGGCTGGTTTTGTGATGCAGTGGGGGGAGTGGAAGAACTGGGCTGGTTTTGGGATGCAGTGGGGGAAGGGGAGATTTTGAAGCTTGTGAAGTCCACATTAATATCATTGGGCTGCAGGGTTCCCAAGGGGAATATGAGTTGCTGTTCCTGCAACCTTCGGGTGGCATCATTGTGGCACTGCAGGAGGCCCATGATGGACATCATGTCCGCTCCACACTCCCCTCCAACCCCACAACACCCGGCACCTTCCCCTGCAACCGCAGCAAGTGCTACACTTGCCCCCACACCTCCTCCCTCACCCCCATTCCAGGCCCCAAGATGACCTTCCATATCAAGCAGACGTTCACCTGCACATCTGCCAATGTGGTATATTGTATCCATTGCACCTGGTGTGGCTTCCTCTACATTGGGGAAACCAAGCGGAGGCTTGGGGACCGCTTTGCAGAACACCTCCGCTCAGTTCGCAACAACCGCACCTCCCAGTCGCGAACCATTTCAACTCCCCCTCCCATTCCTCAGATGACATGTCCATCATGGGCCTCCTGCACTGCCACAATGATGCCACCCGAAGGTTGCAGGAACAGCAACTCATATTCGGCTTGGGAACCCTGCAGCCCAATGGTATCAATGTGGACTTCACCAGCTTCAAAATCTCCCCTTCCCCCACTGCATCACAAAACCAGCCCAGCTCGTACACTCCCCCCACTGCATCCCAAAACTAGCCCAGCCTGTCTCTGCTTCCCTAACCTGTTCTTCCTCTTACCCATCCCTTCCTCCCACCTCAAGCCGCACCTCCATCTCATACCTACCACCTCATCCCGCCTCCTTGACCTGTCCGTCTTCCCAGGGCTGACCTATCCCCTCCCTACCTCCTCAACTATACTCTCTCCACCTATCTTGTTTTCTCTCTATCTTCGGTCTGCCTTCCCCTCTCTCCCTATTTATTCCAGTTCCCTCTCCCCAACCCCCTCTCTGATGAAGGGTCTGGGCTCGAAACGTCAGCTTTTGTGCTCCTGCGATGCTGCTTGGCCTGATGTGTTCATCCAGCTCCACACTTTGTTATCTAGGATATTGAATGCCCTGCCTGAAAGTCAGGTATTCAAGAGGGCATCGGATAATTATTTAAATAGCAATAGTATACAGAGTTACAGGGAAAAGGCAGAACTTTGGAACTAGGTTAAAATGCTCAGAGATTGGATTCAGACACATTGGGCAGAATGATTTTCTGCACAACAGTTCTGTGATTCTGCAACATTCACTGGTTGGAAGTGATTAACAATTGTCATGTTGTTAGAAAGTACTGGAGAAACTCACAGGGTTTGGCAGCATCAGTGGAAGCACATGCTGTTTTTATTTCAGATCTCCACAGAAAGTATTGGACTATTATAGTCACACATCATTTTTTTGGCATTTTTGGTTTCATCTTCATTTTTACAAGGCAACAATGATCTGAATTTTAAGCCACATTGTTTGCATACAAATATTTTTTCACCATCATGCAATCTATTTGATTTGCATACCCATCATATTGACATCTCCTAGTGTATCATCTTTTTGGTTGTTTAAAGAGTTGTTTTTCACTCTCAGATGAGTTTCTGACAAAATTGTATAATTTTCTCTTCCCCTCCATTTCTAAATCCATGGCCATAATAACTGATATGGGTTGCTGATGTTCCTTCACTAACTTTGATGTTTAAGCTGGCATTACAGTTATCATAGCAATTGTTTTGACCTTATTATAACACTACAGGGTACCGCCATAAAATGCTGTTTTTTTTCTGTTTAGTGTAGTCTTGTGTCGGCGCATAAACTTATATGACAACCAGATCAAGAGGCTTTCACTCACTGTTCATCATGCTCAAGCTTTCTGAGATTGGCCAGTAATCTTTAACTGATCTCTTATGTCTCTTATTCTTTAAGATTCCTATTCCACTTCATGGCAGTTGCAGCAGTAGGCACTTTTAACTGAAAATCAAAACCTTTCAAAAATGACTCCAAACATGTTGGAACTTTGTAAGAAAAAATGTAGCACATCAGAAAGAATGAATATCTGCAGTGGACTTTATTTTTTTCAATTATTTGTCCCTGTGCAAGTTTAGTAACATCCTCCTCAGGAGTGACTGTCCATCTCATTCTATTTTCATCTGAAAGTTTAGAAACTGTGTTTATTTCCCATAGTTCCGGATATGATCCTTGTGGGATAGCGTATCCAACCTTCAACCACACTGAATAATTGCTCATTATTTCTACTATTTGTTTTCTGTTTTGAAATCAGCTATCAATCCATTACGTCACTTGTCTTTTGACACCATGTTGACCGCTGATATTATTTGTTCAATTATCATTGAAAATTTAATCACAGGCAAATTACATCATCTTCATTTTCATTGTCTACTCTCGTTACCACCTCCTAAAAAAATCAAGGTTACTCAAGAAAGATTTTCTTTTTGCAGACCAGCACAACAGGCTGAATATCCTCCTTCTGTAACCATTTTGTATCCCATGATTCTGTGTTGAAAAGGAAACTATCCTTACATTATCAAGGCATTTGTTGTGATCAGTAGAAAGGGTCAATAACATTGCTAAGTATATTTCACATTAGAATACCGCATTCAATTCTGGTTGTCCTTACATAGAAAGAATGTTGTTAAACTTGAGAGGGTGCTGAACAGATTTACAGGGATGTTGCTGGGACTGGAGGGTTTGAGTTAGGGAGATGCTGAATAGGCTGGGGCTGTTTTTCCCCGGAGCATCAGAGGCTGAGGAGTGACCTTATGGACGCTTATAAAATCATGAGGGGAGCATAGATAGGGTGAATAGCCAAGGTCTTTTTCCTAGGTGGGGTAGTCGAAAACCAGAGGGTATAGGTTAAGGTAAGAGAGGCAAAGTTTAAAAAGAACCTCAGGGGTAACTTTTCTCACACGCAGGGTGTGGTGCCTGTGTGGACTAAGCTGTCAAAGGAAATGGTGGAGATGGATACAATTACAATAATTAAAAGGCATCTAGGTGGGTATATGAACAGGAAGCGGTCAGAGGGATGTGGGCCAAATGCCGGCAAATGGGATTGTGTCAAATTGGGATGTCTTGTCGGTGCAGACGAGTCGAACCAAAAGGTCTGTTTCCATGCTGTATGAACCAATGATTCTCTGACTCTATAAATCATTGCACTATGCTTCAAAGCACTGTAAGCAATATTCCTTAGCAGGTGAGAATGATGAGTCAAATGCAACCTTATTTGATGTCAGATGATATCCTACATGTGAGAAAAAATGTTCACCAAATTAAGTGATTTTATTTTAGCATTCATGAGATATGGGTGTTACTGGCTAGTCCAGCAATTATTGACCATCATAAATTTCCCTTGAGAAAGCAGTGATAAGCTGGTGTTGGGAGCTTCATCATGCTGTTAGTTAGGGAGTTCCTGGATTTTGACCAAGTGATAGTGAAGGACCAGCAATATAATTCCAAGTCAAAGCTGTACAACATTGAGGAGAACTTACAATTAGTGATGTCCTTGTGTGTCTGCTGTCCTTGTGAGTCAGATGTTGTGGGTTTGGAAGATGTTAGCAAAAATTTATGTTATGAATTATTTTCAAGTCATGAGCAAATATTTCATCTTATTGTATATGACTGAGTTTGAATGAGCAATTACTACAGAAGTTAGAATACGTTATAGCATTGTTGGTGCTTTTGAATGTTCAACTAATGTTTTAGTGTTAGACACAAAAAAATGCAGATCCTGGAATCTGAGGTAGACAAACGGGAGGCTGGAAGAACACAGCAAACCAGATGGCATCTGGAGAAAAGGAGAAGTGAATGTTTTGGGTATTACCCTTCTTTGAGACTTCTAAGTCCTGAAGAAGGGTAGTACCTGAAACATTGACTTCTCCTTTCCTCCACTTCCTGGCTTGCTGTGTTCTTCCAGCCTCTTGTTTGTCTAATGTTTCAATGTATTGTCTTCATTCTTGCAAACAAATCAAAAAAATACACAGTGCCTCTCATTAAATACCAAATGGTGATATAATTTATTGAAGGTTGCATTGTGCATTTTGTTCACTTAAGATTAGCATATCCATGTACCATTCAACCTATTACGAATCTGAATCTGAATGAGATGGATGGCCAAAGAGACAAATATGTGAATTAGATCAAGCGAGGAGTTCAGAAATCAAAAGAGTTCTAAAGAAAGTTAGAGAGAGCAACATAGTCAAGAACAATAATTGGAAACAAAGACACAATAGCCTTATCCTAGCAAGATCAGAAGAAGAAGTTAGGCGGTAAGCAGAAGGTAAAGAAGAGAAGTTTGGCCAGTGGATAACTTTGAGACTCTAGGGTACTCGAGGAAAACCATTGAAGAAGCAGAACAATACCAAGGTCTCACTAAGGCTCTGTGAAAATGAAAGCATACCACTATATGTATATTCTAAGTGTGCAGGTTATTTCAGGTCTTATGCATACTAATGTATGTGAGGGTGGCCACTTTCTAGAGTTTTGTAGAGTAAACATGTCATAGTTTATTGCTTCTTGCAAACTAATTACAGTTCACAGGATTGTTGAGAGAACCCAGCATTAGGTCTGTGCCCTTTGAGATGCTACTTCACTCTTCCCCCAGGTATTCATGATATCATCACAATAATGTGCTAATTTCACTTAATCACATTTTAACCCTTTTAGACCCTTCCACATAACACCTACTTTTTTTGATATGTAAAAAAAAATCCATCTCCCACCAATCTTGGCATTTGCAAATTCAGATAATTTGAAGATTTCACTATTCTCTTTGAACGATATTTTCTTTGGACTATGAAAAATAGTAGTTTGTGATAGAAGATAGTTAAGTTTGACTGTCTTCCTGATGGTCTGAGGTTCTCTCCTGAACTAGAGAACTTTTCACCTTTGCATTTCTTTCATAGAACACATGAAGATAAAATACCTGATAGAACAGTCATCTTTTTTCTTTTTCGTACCTTAAATCTTTAGGCTTGCTTGTTTCTCCATAAAGGTATCATCCATGAAAGTGTACGGTTCACATCTTCAATTTGTGCCTGTGTTATGCTTTTGTTCTCAATTTGCCAGTAGTTCTGTGTTGAAGTAGATCATTTTTTAAAATAAAACTTCAACTTGTTGTTTAATTTGATGCACCTTCAGTGAATTCTTAGTGAAGCCAAATTGTTCACTTCCTCAATTATTTTACCTGAATTTTGGTCTTGCTTAATGATATCTATTATAACAGTTTAGGGTCCTTCTTTGGTAGTTAAGGCCCTAGTTGTACTTGTGCCTTCTGAATCATTTTTATGTGTGGCTTGGGTTTGTTATAATTGGGTTTGTTATATCCAGTTTACTGCATAGTGTTGCAATTTGACTCTATTCAGATGCTCCATTTACCCTGAGTGGTATATACTGTTCAGTTTATAAGCTGTATATTTGTTTGCATTTCTTCTCAAAATATGTTAGCAATTGGAATCTGAACTCCACTCCAACTTCATAGCAATAGAAAACATTTCTGCAAAATCAGTATAGAAACAGCTTTTTTATTATCTGGTCGTGGGACATGGGCATCAGAAAGCTTGGCCATCATTCATTGCTCATCCCTAATGTACAAAGGACAGTTAAGAGTCAACCACATTGCTATGTGGGCCAAACAGGTAAGCAAAGCAGACTTCCTTCCAAAAAGGACAATGGTGAACCAGAAAGACTATTACCTCAATTGCTAATGGTCACTATCAGGCGAGGCATTACTTCCACATTTTACTGAATTCACATTTCACCATTGGCAATGAGGGGATTTGAACCCATGTCCCCAAAGCATTAGTCATCATAGGGCAGTACCACTATGCCTCTAGATCTCCTGGAGCTTATAGGTCCCTGAAAAATCTTCTATTAACTATTCCTTGACTGGCAATTCATTGCTGTTTAACCCCTTGCAGCATTTGAATGAGTTTGAGGTGATAATAAAAGATTATATGCCTCTTGTGACTGTAATGGAGGATTTCTCAGCTTTCATGGTCAGAATGAGCCTCCTGAAAACATTTCCTATGTTAGAACAGAATTATTTATCTGCTTTAAATGACTGGGTTCTCGATTTCTTTGTCTCTCCTGTAAGGGACAATAAAGGTAAGTAACATTAGGTTATGTTCACTTGATATTTGAAGAGTAATATTTCTGGCAACATTAAAAAACACCACATTATACCATATGGTCAATGAGTCATGAAGTTGTGAGTCCATGTTTTGAGGATATAGGAATTTGAGGACTATAAATATATTACACAATTTTTTATTATTCAGTGAGGCTGTCAGGATACTAAAACCTTGCTTGCTTCCATAAGCTTGTGTAAAATATTTGCTAATTTGAACGAGAGTGGTCTTTTCACTGTAACTGTGGGAATGTCAACAAGATCCCTAATGTTCAGTAACCAGTACTACAAATGCTGACAGCAATAGTATGTTTATTTCACCACCAAAGTTTAGGGCAGGAAACCAGCAGGCCAATTGGAGGATCTAAAGCAAGGTCTGTAGGAAAAAACCAAAGACAACATAATGCACAAATTGCAATTGAACGTGTAAATTAGGCAAACTAAAGAACATTAAGACACCATTGCTGATAACCAGTTTATATGTGCTATATTCTAAGCGTGCGGGATCTTTTGGTGGTCAGGTATCGAAGTGGGGGAGCACCTTCTGGTCTAATGAGAAGACTCTTCTCAAGTAAACAAGATGTAGTTTAGTCCTTCTCTTCAATCCAGGCTATAAGAATAGGCTCAAGCTCATTACCAAGCTTTAGATCACCTCCCATGCCAGATCCATAAGACCATAAGACATAGAAGCAAAATTGGGCCATTCAACTCATCAAGTCTGTTCCACCATTTGATCGTGGCTGATATGTTTCTCAACCCTATTCTCCATCATTCTCCCCTGCATAACCCTCGATCCCCTTACTAATCAAAAACCTATATACCTCTGGCTTAGATATACTCAATGACTTGGCCTCCACAGCCCTCTGCAGCAATGAGTTCCACAGATTTTTCTGGCTGAAAAATTTCCTCCTCATTTCAGTTCTAAAGGTCACTCTGAGCCAGTCAGTTCTTAGTCCCTCCTACTAGTGGAAACATCTTCTCCATATTCTCTCTATCCAGACGTCTCAGTATTCTGCAAGTTTACATGAAATCTCCCCTCATCCTTTAAACTCCGTTGAGTATAGGCTCAGAGACCTCAGCTGCTCCTCATATGACAAGCCCTTCATCCCTGGGATCATTCTAGTAAACCTCTCATGTGCCCCTTCCAAGGCCAGCACACCCTTCCGAAAGTACGAGGCCCAAAATTGCTCATAATATTCCAAATGCAATACAGCCTCAGCAGCACATCTCTGCACTTATATTTTAATCCTGTCAAAATGAATATTAACATTGCAATTGTCTTCCTAACTGACAACTGAACCTACATATTAACCCTAAGAGAATTCTGAACTAGTACTCATTGTCTCTTTGTGCTTAGACTTCCAAAGTGTTTCCCCATTTAGAAAATAGTCTATACCATTATTCTTCCTACGAAAGTGCATAACCTCACACTTTTCTACATTGTATTCTTCTGCCATTTCTTTATCTGCTCTCCTAGCCTGTCCCAATCCTTCTGCAGCCTCCCTGAATCCTCAAAACTACCTGTCCTTCCACCTATCTTTATGTCATCAGCAAATTTTGCAACAATGCCCTTAGTTTCTATGTCCAGATTATTAATATATGATGTAAATAGTTGTCCCAAAACTGACACCTGTGGAACTCCACTAGTCATGGCTATCATCCTTTATCCTCACACTCTTCTTTCTGCCAATACCGTATCCATACCAGTACCTTGCCCCTAAACCATAGGCTCTTATTTAGCAGTGTCCTGTGTGACACCTTGTCAAAGGCCCTCTGGAATTCCAAATAGATCAAGTTCATTGGGTCTTCTTTGTCTAATTTGCTTGTTACCCCCTCAAAGAATTCTGGCAGATTTGTTAGGCTTCCTCCCATTGAAGAAGCTGTGCTGACACAGATCTATTTTACCACATACTTCCAAGTAGTCCACAATCTCATTCTTAATAATCATCCTTAATAATCTCTAAAATCTTACAAATGACCAAGGTCAGGTTAATTGGCCTATAATTTTCCTGTCTCCTGCCTCCCTTCTTTCTTAAATAGAGATGTTATGTTAACTAATTTCCAGTCCTCTGGGACCCTCCTGGCTCCAACGATTCCTGAAAGATTACCACCAATGCCTCCACAATCTTTCAGCTATTTCCTCAGACTCTGGGGTGTAATCCATGTGGCCTGGATGATCTATCCAACTTCAGACCTTTCAACTTCCCCAGCACCTTCTCCTTAGTGATGGCCACTGCACTCACCTCTGTCCCTTGACTCTCTTGAAGTATTGGTATACTGCTGGTGCCAGCATGAAGTCCGATGGGAAGTATCTATTCAGTTTTTTTGTTCCCCATTCTCCAGCCTCATTTTTTAATGGTCCAATATCCACTTTTGCCTCTCTCTTGCTTTTTATGTATATAAAAAAACTTGAAACTTTTATATTACTAGGTAGCTTGTCCTCATATTTCATCTTCTCCCTTGAGACGTTTTTTAAGTTGTCCTCTGCTCATTTTAAAAGTTTCCTAATCCTCTGGTTTCCCACTAATCTTCACCACATTATATGCTTTTTCTATTGCTTTCATGCTGCCCCTGAGTGCCCTTGTCCTCCCCTTTTCTGAAGAAGGGTCCAGACCCAAAACGTCAGCTTTCCTGCTCCTCTGATGCTGCTTGGAATGCTGTGTTCATCCAGCTCTACACCTTGTTATCTCAGATTGTCCAGCATTGGCAGTTCCTACTATCCCACAGAGATTCTACACCTCTGTCTCTATATTACTCCTTGCTATCAATTTAATTTCATTTCTTACTACAAGACAATACAGAGTTGGTCAGATGACTAGAGATGGTCACCCTCTGACCATCTGCTTATCTTTTCGATAGGATGCCTATTCTTGGATATTTAGTTTCCAGCCATGATCCCTTCATAGCCACTTTTCTGTGATGCCCACAACATTACACTTGCCACTTTCAATCTGTGCTACAAGCTTATTTATCTTCTTTTGTATATTGTGTGCATTAGAGTAGAACTACCTCAGTCTTGCCTTGACCACCTCCTTCTCATGGTTGTTCCCTTATCTGTTGCGCCTGAAGTTAGATTCTTGGCCCTTTCAATGTCCTATATCGTGCTACATGTTCTGGAAGCTTTAATATCCTCTCCTTAGCCTTCTTGGCTTTAACTAGTTTAAAGTCCTTGTGACATCAACTTACCTTGATTTGCACCATCAATTTGTTGATCTTATTCCAAAAGCTTTCTGTATTAAGACACAAAATTTGTTCTATTATGATGTTTCTCTACACTTCTATGGTTTCTTGATACAATATGACATTCACACATCCTGTTTTTTTCAGTATAGACCAGAGAAGACCCCCTTGAAATACATGAAAAAGGTAGCCTAGACCCTAACATTTACTTATTTTAAAGGTAAATGTGAGGTGCTCTGTTCTAGATGCAATTTGATTGGGCGAACTAATCAATGTTAAACAAAACAGAATTTATTCAAACACTGTAGTTAAAATATATTAAAAGAAAGAGAAACTTGGAATAACAGAAGTCTATCGGAAAACTTACCAGAATAATAGATTATTTTACTACTAATCAAAAACCGTTCCAATATAGCAACATTCCACAAACGCACCCTTGGCAAAAAGCAAATTCAGAAAACAGATTATCTCACATGCAGTTTTCAGATTCAGGAAGGAAGAACGTGAAAAGACACTTCTGAGGGAAAAAAAACTCGGAGACAGTGTGTAACAGCCAGGTGAGATGCACTGTCTTCCAACCCTGATGAGACCCCAGCAATGACTGCTGAAAGTTAACTAAAAATCTTGGATCTGTGAGAGCTTGACCACGCCCACTCAGGCTGCTTCTATTGTTCTAACTAAAATGAAAAACCCAAGGCGAGTTGTTTATCTTCTCATAGACTACTCAGCACTTGTTCCCAAATCTCTCTGTGAAAGAAACCGGAACAAAACAGACCTCTTCAAGCCACAGTATCATCAAACTTCCTTATATTTTCGGGTAACAATTATCCCTATCAGTAACCAGCCATTCCATTTTCTCTTTCATCCTTGATTTTATAATTTGCCATACAACTGAGCCTAACGCCACTATTTGGTTTAAAGTCCTATGGACAGTCCTAATTATGTGATTCACCAAGGCTTTGGACCTAGCCTGATTTAAGTAGAGCTGGTCCCATATGAACAGCTCCCTCCTTCTCCACTGCCAACATCCCATGAACTTGAACCCATTATTCCCACAGCAATCTTTCAGCCATGTGTTTACCACTTTAATCATGTTAACCCTGTGCCAATTAGCTTATGGATCAGATATCTGGAGATTTTTACCTTTTTGGTGTGCTTTTTAATTTAACCTCTAGCTGCTCATATTCCGTCAGCAGAACTTCTGTCATCCTAGGTTGTTGGTACCCATGTAGGCCACAAAATAACTGGATATTTCTACTCACACTCCCAAGTTTCTCTGCAACCCAAATGAGTTATCCTAAACCAGGTACCATGCAGGCAACACAGCCTTTGGGACTCGTCCATAAAGAACAGAGTCTATTCCCCTGACCATACTCTCCCCGATTGCAACTACATTTCTCTTCTCTCTGTGTTCTTGAATGGCTCCCTCTGCCACGGTGTTATGGTCAGTTTGCTCATCCTCCCCACAGTCCCCATTCTAGTCCATACAGGGACCAAGAATCTCAAACCTGTTGGACAAGCTCAAGGGCTGAGGTTCCTTCAGTACTACACCGTTAATCCCTCTCCCTGCCTCACTCACAGTCACAGCCTCATGTCCCCAACCCCTGACCAAATTCAAGGTAGTTACTCTGAGAGGTGTGACTGCTTCCTAAAACACTGTGTCCAAGTAATCCTCCTCCACCTTGATGTGTCGCAGTGTTCGAAAATTAGAAACTCTGAGCCAGAATTCTGAAGGAACTAACACTCACTACAGACGTATTCACTGTGAATCACAATGAGGTCTACACATCATGCAGTTACAGCATGTTGCCTGGTCCTGCATTTTTATTTTACTTGCTTCGTTCTTAATTCATTTTTAAATTTGCAATCAGTAAATATTTTTAAAGATTTAGTTTTAAAATTCAGAAGGCCCTATAGATTTGATCAAACTATTCAAAATGTCCAAGCTAAAACCTAATAAGGTCCACATGCCCAATATAAGATGCTACAAATAGTAAATAAAATTAATTAACAGTTAACTTGTTTTAAATAGTGTTGATCAGTACATGGAGCACCTCCAATCCCATTTGAACAAGGTTATGAAACTTTTACATTCACCTGAACAGACAGATAAAGTATTCTACGATATGCTACATGAAAGTCAGCAGCTTTGAGCAGACAACATAGCTCAGCGTGATAATAAATATTCCATGTGGAATTTGAGTGGGACTGAAAAAAGCCAGGTTACAGCTGAGATAATACGGTGTTGAGCTGGATGAACACAGCAGGCCACGCAGTATCAGAGGAGCAGGAAATCTGACATTTCGAGTTTGGACCCTTCTTCAGAAAATGAACTGAGCTTACATTCATTTTTCGGAAGAAGAGTCTCAACCCGAAACGTCAGTTTTCCTGCTTCTCTGATGCTGCTTGGCCTGCTGTGTTCATCCAGCTCAACACTGTGTTATCTGAGCTTACAATCATCCTTTTTTTAAATTCTCTGAATGGGCAACCAATACCATCTTGTCATCAGTGCAGGCTGAAGGAAATATACCCCACAATATTTGTACAAATATCAAACAATCACTGTATAAATTCATTCAACCCATCAAGTCTGTGTAAGTTCCACTCATCAGTCTGTCCCCAAAGCCCTGCAATTATTTGTTTCCTTACAATGCTTATCTAATTCAAATGGTGCAATTCAGATCATAACTACACGCCACACAAAATGTTTTTCTTCACGTCACCCCCTTCTGTTGTTTTGTCAATCAGCATAACCTCTCATGATTTTCTACAAAAACATCAAATCACTTCTCCTTTCTAGGAAAAATTATCCCAGTTTTTCCATTCTATCCCTCATGCCTGGAACTGTTCTCATAAAATTTTTTTGCCTTATCCCTATAGGATGTCATTCTAAAGTGCAATGCCAAGAATTAGGCACAATGCACCAGGTGAGGCTGAACTATGTTTTACAAATGTTCATTGTAACTTCCTTGCCTTTATACTTTATGCTTGGTATATTATGCCTATGATTCCATTCATCATGTTAATCAGCTTTTCAACCTCTTTCCCACCTTACCTGATATATGTACATGTACCTCCAAGGTCCATCTGTTCCTGCACATTTTTGAAATTGTAACTCTCTATTGTATGCCAGAATGTATCATTCACATTTCTCCACATTAAGTTTCATCTGCTATAAGTCCACACAGTCCACTAGGCTATATCTGCATCCTGTTGAAGTCCGTCACTATCGTCCTTACAATTCATAATGCTTAAAAATTTTGTATAATTTGAAAAGCGTGAACGTATAGTTATTGTAACAGTGATGAAAAGACCTGGCCGCTGCATTAGCATACACTACAAGCAGCAAAGGCCCTGGGCTCTGTGGAACCTCACTAGAAAAAGACTTCCAGTCACAGAAACTTTCTTCTATCCCCACCCTCTGCTTCTTGCCTCTCAGCCAATTTTGGATCCAATGTTCCACTTAGAAGCCTTAGGCTATACCAAATGTATTACTGTCATCAACACTTGGTCACCTCCCAAGACAATTTAATCAAATTTGTCAGTCATGACCTCCCTTTATTAAATCCATGCTGACTATCCCTAATTAATCTTTGTCATTAAATGTACTTAGTTCTTTGATTTTTTTTCATGCACTACAACTGAATATTGTATTATTCCAAACCTTAAAATTAAAATATAAATGGTTTCTGAAACATATGAGAGAATTAGAATGAAAATCAATAAGAGGGATCTGAAACCAAGGAGATACACATTCATTCTTTGTATTATTTGTATTCTTTAATAATAAATAAAAATGTAACTGTTCCAAGATTCCATAAAAGTATAAATACTTAAATGTGAATAAAAATAATTCAACCTGATTTACAATTGATGCAGAATATGTTGAAACTAATATCCAGTGGGTTATAACTTATAATTTATTACCAGCATTCAATAAATTAACACTTAGTTGGGTGATAGTTTTAAATATAATTCTTAAATTGTTAACCTTATTCGCATGTTCTGTTGAAAACATTGTATCAATAACATCATATGTATTAATTGGCATGAATATTATATCACTTAGCATGATTAAGAGGCACAAAAAAAAATGCTTCTCTATCTCAAAAAATAAGTACTTATTTTTCTATAAAATGTATCAAAATTATTATATAGACATTGTAGATTTTAAACTTTAAAGTTACATACTCTTCAATATTGCTGAAAAATAAATTGTTTTGTTACAGTTACCTAAGTTGTAGATATTTTTACAATAAATGTATCTAATTTCTAAATACTGAACAATATACAAAATGTGCAGTAAAATCTGCATGATGTATTGCCTCAAAAAATTAATTGCAATGAATATAAAAAGAAAGCTCATCAGTGAAAGCAACCTTGTCGACATCTTCCTTTTCATTGAAAGATTGATCTGCATGGCAGATGAAGTATAAAGAATAATATGGATAAATGTGAGCTTATCCTCTTTAGTAGCAAAAACAAGAAGGCAGATTATTACCTGAATGGCAAGAGATTGGGGAAAAAGTCGATACAACAAGATCTGGGTATCACAGTGCAACAGTCGCTAAAAGTGAACGCACAGAATGAGTAGGCAATGAAAAAGGCAATTGGTATGTTGCCTTTCATAATGAGAGGATTGGGGTAATGGAGCAGAGAAGTATTGCTATAACTGTACAGCGCTTTCATGAGATCATACTTAGATTATTGTGTGTAGTTTTGGTCTTCTCATCTGAGGAAAGATATTCTGGCTATGGAGGAATGCAACAAAGGCATAGCAGACAGATTCTAAGGGTAGTGTAACTGGCATGTCAAAGATGCATATGGATCCACAGGACTATATTCACTGGACTTTAGAAGAATGAGGGGGATCTCATGAAAAATACCATAAAAATCTAACATGATTAGTCAGGGTAAACACCGGAAGCATGTTCCTAATAACTGGAAAGTCCATTATCAGGGTTCACTGTCTTAGGATACTGGATGGGCCATTTAAGACTGAGATGAGAACAAATTTGTTCACCCAGAGAGTGGTGAGCTGTAGAATTCTCTATCAGAGAAAGTGGTTGAGACCAAAACATTGATTGATTTCAAGAAGGTATTAAATATAATTCTTAGAGCTAAAGGGATCAAAAGGTACAGGGAGAAAGTGGGAACAGGGTACTGAGTTGAACAATCAGCCATGATCATATTGAATGGTGAGCCAGGTTCAATGGGCTGAATAGCTTTTCCCTGCTCCTATTTTCTATATTACTGTAATTGGTTCTACATCTTTTTAAGTTATCGTTAATAAAATTTATGTTTTTTAAAGGCTTTAATTCTTTATTTTTCTGTTTTTAATTTGTGAACCACCTACAATTACAATTAATAAAAACATTAGAATTTTAAGAAGAACAGCCATTTCAAGTTTTGAAATAAGTGTTTCTCTCTCTTACATTCATTTAATAACTCAGTTTTCCCAGAAGATTATCTTTCAGCTCAGGTTTCAAGTTACTGAACAGTTAAGAGTATTTTGGGTAGGCCCTGGTAGAAAATTTGCAGTTTGGAGCAAATGGGGTGGTGTTTATTTCATCTTTACAACTAAATTCTATTCAAGTACATCAGTAACTCCAAACATTAAAACAGTACGCATGTAAATAGATAATAATTACAATAAGCAGTTGTGAAAATTGCAGAGTGAAACAAATGTTCACCAAGTTGGCTGGAATTCACTGCAATGCCAATATTGGAATAAATCATCAGAAGGTAGACTGTTGTGCTCTCTGATTATATAGCGCAAAATTCATACCAGAGTTTGCTGGAAAAACAATGAAGCTGTGCTGAATATGTAGTAGTGAATTTGAAGCAAGAGAGACCAATATTTGATGCACAAACAAAGTATTTGTTGTCACTATCAGACAGGAATAGTAGAATAATGCTAGTATTATTAGATTAGTAGGGACGTTTGAGTTTTCGGTTTAAATCTTTTAATTGCAGCTGGGAGAACTTAGACTAAATTAATTAAATGTTTCATAAAATACAAACATCATTAAATGTGGTTTTGGAATCACTGGATTGCCATTAAACATTTAGTTCACTGACATGCTTCAGTGAGGACATCTATTGACCTTATCTGGTCTGGACAACATGTGTCCACAAACGAACCACAATGTGGTTAACTGGTAAGTACACTCTGAAAAGGACTAGCAAGCCATTCAGTTAATTGAATGAAAATAGATTGCACACACTGTTTGTCATCAACCTAGCACCAGAAACATCAAAGACAATCCTTGCCCAATTGACCCTGAAAACCTCTCCTCTCTAACATCTGGAGACTTGTGCTAAAACTTGGAGATCTCTTCCATATCCCAGAAGTATATAGTCAGCATACTATATCCCTTGTAATCTTCAATAATGACTCCAGGCCTCTGAAGCTCAATGCATCAAGTTGAACATGGGCAAGGAAACCTCTTGCTGATTACCAACTGCCTCTCTCTTCCTTCCCCTGATAAACCAGTACTGCTCAATCTTGAACATCACTTTGAAGAAGCACTCGGGATGGCGAGAGGCATAACTAACATTGGGTGTGCTTCAATAATGTTGATCATCAAGAGTGGCTTGGTAGCATGAATAATTGAGTTGGTTAAGCCTTGAAGGATAACTCCAGATTGAAACTGTGCTAGGTGATGACATTGACATTAGGATGATACTTGTAGGTGTAAGTCTAAGTCCAGAGCAGAGAGCAATAGTTAGCCATATTTCATTAGTGTTTGATTCATACTCAGCACAAAACATACAAAAGTAATATGCAATGAGATAAATAGAACATGACTAATTGTCATGTTACTACTGAGAAGCTCAAAAATATGAGTAAATGGCATGGTGTAATGATGTTAGTCTCAGACCATCATTTCTTTGGATTCTTCCACTATATTAACATCACGTGCTGTAGATGCAATTCCCAGCTGTAGCCAATTACTGTACAGAATATTTTTAATCTTCTTCAGCCTTTTGCACATTTTTTCCATCTTTGGGATGTGGATTTTAATTTTGTTGCATGTGCTCCCTGCATTCTTAAAAACCAAAAATAGTTTTATCAGAACAATTGAGAAAAGCACATGCCACAGCTTTGTGAATTTAGCAATAAATATAATTTGCTATAATTCATAACAAACAATGTCTAGAATGCTCAGTTTACCAAAGGGAGCCTTCCATTTCTATAAATTGTAATGTACAATAACAAATGGAAGTCATCAACAATCCCTACAAACTGTCAATGGATGGGACTAAGAATTATTGTATTAAACATCAGGTAACAAAATTGATAGGGGAATCTTTGTTTTAAGGATGGAATGTCAAAATTGATGCAAGCAGAATCAAAACATGCAAAGAAACAAGTCTCAGAATGCTGAAGATTGAACCGTACAAATAGTTATTTGGCTGTACAGAACTTAATTGTGCTGAAATAAGACTTTAAAATAAAAATTTTCATCTTATACTCATCAAGACAATTCACAAGAACACCAATGTAAAAGGAAAGCAACATTTACACAGTATGATAGGAAAGTGGTGATTGATTGGTTGCCGCATTTCCATGAGAATACACCAATTAAATAATGACAAATAGTTAATTACTAAGCTCTGTTTAAATTTTTAATCAGGAAGGTTATGAACATATGAACAAGAAACAAAAGTAAGACCCTCAGCCCTTTGAGCCTGCTCTGACTTTCAATAGGATCATAGCTGATCTGATTTTAACTTTAATGTTACAATCCTGCATATCCCCGGTAATTTTTCATCCCCTTGATAATCAACAGTCTATCTACCTCTGCGTTAAAGTATTTAAAGATTCTGCATCCACTGCCTTTTAAAGAAAAGAATGTCAAAGACTCACAACCCTCTGGGAGACAAAAAAGTTTCCTCATCGGGTTGACTGAGATTGGTCAAGAAATTGCTTTGAGAAATTAAACAAAGGTATTAACTATATTTTGAGCTAGAATTATATTGCTGAAATTCAAATTTGATGAAATTTAGTTGAACTTGTAACATGCTATTCATCTGAAAAGAAGGAGGCCCTGTCTATTAACATATGTAACTTCCAGTACATGCAAGTGCACTGAACTATGAGCCTGACTGGCAATCCTAAATTAGTTATCAGTATAATTCTTTGCACACTGAGGCTTATATCACAAATGATGTGAAAATGTAAAATCACATCTAAGGCTGGACACTGTGTCTGGGGTTTTGCCATTCAGTTTGGCTAGGTACAGTCAATGCATTGCCTATTCCAAACAGCCAAAGGAATATGCTAATTAACACTATCTGCCAAACTTTGGGACTTATGGCCTACATACTACATATCCCTGTTTTACCCATTTGGGTAGGGTAATTCAAAGTTTTGAGCAATAGCTAACCCTATTGCAGGCGCTAGGTGTTTTCTGCTACTGCTATGCAGTAGCACTATGAGTGGTGGTCATCACGAGCAGGATATTGCTGTGCCACAAATGACTAATGTTAATGCCATTGAGATGTCAGATTTGTTGACCATGCATTCCAGAAACTGGAGAATGGTATCAATAGGCATGTCCCTTTGACTGTTTGCAGCAAGCAATGTACTGCCCATATATAGCCAGCCATGCTTGCAAAACACAAAACACCGTGTTCAATATTAGATGTGACTCCATGATTGGCTAACATTTATTAAATTATTATGACTGTGTTAAGAAGTGAACTGACAATTACTTTAGGGTTATCAGTCAGGTTCACAGCATAGTGCACTTGTGTTTGCCGGAAGCTATTTTATTAACACACAGGACTCTACTCTTTGCCGACACAGAAACAAAATTTACACACATTTCTAAAGAAGGGTCCAGGCCCAAAACGTCAGCCTTCCTGCTCCTATGATGCTGCTTGGCCTGCTGTGTTCATCCAGCTCCACACCTTATTATCTCTGTACATACATTACATCAGTTCCACTCAACTAAGTAGTTATTCTCTGATTCATTTCTCAGGCAAAGCTTTAACCAAGTGGAGTGACTGTGCCTTGTTTAAAATTTAAACAAAGCTTGGCAGTTAACTATCAGCCACCGTCCAACTGGTGCATTCTCCATGGATTAGAGTCCAGGATTGACTCAACCAACACTCTCGTCTAATAGAAAATAAATAGTACTTTTCCTTTATATTGATACACTTGTCAACTGTCCTGATGACTGCAAGGGGAAAAGCTTCAGCAAAATGTTTCTTTTTCCAGCAGTATTGAACAGAACATTACGATGGACTTGGTTACCTAACATTTATAGTTGATTGTATTAAAATTGAGAAAACCAAACAACAGATAAAAATTACCTTACAAATGTCGGCATCACAAGCTCCCTGGACTGCCTTATTTACTTTGTGAACAAATGATGTTGTGTTGCACTTTTCTGTTTCATTCAGTCTGCAGCTGATACATACAATGCACTCAAGTGGCTTCTAAACACGATATTAATTAGAGTACAGAGTCAGTCTTTTAATTTGACTAAACTTATTAACACCGCTGTACAAATTGAAAAAAAAAGATACTTTGTAAAATCAAGTAAACTGACAGATAATGGTGGATGGGTTGCATGCACAAATAATAGGTTACATAGTTAATAAAATTTCATGTAATTGAATTCACATCCGTGTTTATTGGTTGGTTGTATTGGTTTATTGTTTTTATTGGTTTATTGTTTTGTATTGGTTAG